>NC_134853.1:100086281-100143781 GCF_049852395.1 Peromyscus maniculatus bairdii
GTGTGTGTGTGTGTGTGTGTGAGCTAGGAGTATTGGAGGGAGGGATACTGATTGAGATGTATTGTATGACATAGTGTGGTGATATTTTATCTGTGTACCCCAATAAAGCTTATGTGAGGATCACAGAAAAAGCTGGTCATTATATTAAACATAGAAGTCAAGCAATGGTAGCACAGGCCTTTAGTCCTAGCATTCTGGAGGCAGAGATTAATCCAGATCTCTGTGAGTTCAAGGCCACACTGGGAACAAAGCCATGCATACTGGCACATGCCTTTAAATTCTAACACTAATCAATGTAAAATGATAAACACATTTTCTTAATAAAAAAAATTCCAACACTAGTTAACTGGAGGTCATTACAGACAGACTGGAAGTGACAAAGCTGGGCCGAAAGAGGAAGTGATGTAGCTGGGCAGAGAGAGGAAGTGAGATGGCAGGCACAGAAATGATATAGGCATGAGTATACAGGAAGTAGCTCTTACCAGAGGCTGAAGGTTAGTAAGGTGAGGTTGGCTGTGGCTTGTCTTATTTCTCTGATCTCTCAGTTTTAACCCCAATATCTGGCTTGAGGATTTTGTTATTTATTTATTTGGTTTTTCAAGACAGGGTTTCTCTGTGTAGCTTTGCACCTTTCCTGGAACTCACTCTGTAGTCCAGGCTAGCCTCAAACTCACAGAGATCTGCCTGCCTCTGCCTCCTGAGTGCTGGGATTAAAGGTATGTGCTACCACCACCTGGCAAGGTTTTTTTTTTTCATTAATCAGACCATTTGCAATTTGTGTTACAAGATAGGAAAATATTTTCATTAAAAAAGAAAATGAGAACTTACACTAAAAATAAATGTGTATTATAATTGTAAGATTATCAATTGCTTGAAAGACATTTTACATTTAAAAATGGATTGGTAAAACGTAAACTTAATCCCTGACTGTGGGAGTTACAAAGCTCAATTTTAAAACATAAAATATGATCAAAGTACTATGCAATATCATGAAAACCTAAGGAATCACCAGCATATGAAACATTCTAGATTTTTATGTTAGTTATAACTTCCAAGTAAAGTGTCTGTCATGAGACTCAATGATAAAATGTCTGTTTAATTTTGAACCAAGTTTCATGGGCTTGTTCCAAGAAGTTCCTTTTTATCCCAAATCCATTTTATTTCTAGATTTGGATTTTCTACTGGTCATAAATTAAAATCATGCCCATTGTTATCTAAAGTACATGTATTCAAATTGAACTCTGGGGAAAACTAGCCTTAATAATGCAGGCTAAACATATTAAAGTTTATATGAAGTTAGTTCCTTTATATACAAATTATTTTTACTAGTCTGATGGATCCCTTAGGTAATGACACATATAAATCTCTTTAATTGTTATGACAATTATATAGTGTTATGTTCTCTGATTAATGATCCCTCTCTTATCTCTCCCCTCCCTTTCTTTCTTTCTTTCTTTCTTTCTTTCTTTCTTTCTTTCCTTTTTTTCTTTCTCAAAGCCTCATGCATGTAGAAAAATGTTCTACCATTGTTATATACCCCAATCTAAGCTTAATATTATATATAGTATTTTATAAATTATCATATGAACATTAACTTTATCAGTAGGAACAAGTCTAACTTGAAATTCTTGAATTTGTAGCTTCATTGGAGTTTTTCAATGTCTTTGTGAAGTTTTATTTGGAATAGAGCCATGTTTGCACTCTGATACAATTGTGGCGATATTTTATTTGTGCTGAAATGTGGTAATATTTTATTTGTATGTTAAAAAATAAAGTTTACCTGGAGATCAGAGGAAATAGCCATTTTAAGTAAACACAAAAGTCAAGAAGTGGTAGCACACATCCTTAATCCAATCACTTGGCAGGCAGGGTCTCTGTGTGTTCAAGGCCACACTAGGAAACAGA
The DNA here is from genome assembly GCF_049852395.1 of Peromyscus maniculatus bairdii. NCBI lineage: Eukaryota > Metazoa > Chordata > Mammalia > Rodentia > Cricetidae > Peromyscus > Peromyscus maniculatus. The sequence goes on from NC_134853.1 coordinate 100,088,187, forward strand.
GCCAAGTGTGATGACACATGCTTTTAATCCCAATACCAACCATAGAGACATGGAGGTCTGTACAGAGAGGCAGTGACAAGGAAGTAAGGTAGCTGGGCTAAGAGCCAATGTGTGGGCAGAACAGCAAGGAAATAAAAAACCTGGGTAGACAGGAAGTCATAGCATTTTGGATGCTGCAGATCTGGTAAGATAAGGTTGGTTGGTGGCCCTCACTTTTTTCCTGATCTCTAAGGCTTTCACCCCTATATTTGGCTCTGTGTTTTTATTTAATGAGACCACTTAGAAATTTGTCTACAACACACTGCCTACAGATACTATTCTAGAATTTAGCCTGTACAGACTTATAATCACAGAAATCCATATATCTTCACACATTTAAATGCTTTTTCACTGCTCTATTGGTTACTGCTCAATGTCTGTTTACAAATTATTGTTGTTATTTCTAACACTTCTCAGAAATATATCAAAGTAAACAAATCTGTATTTCAAAATCTCAAATACTCTAACTTGTTAAATTAACAGAAACAAGAGTACTTTTAACCAAAAATCAATGGTTATGAATTACATAAGAACATTTCATAAAAACATTTAATACATCTATGCTTATATGAAAAACATTATTTTACCAACTACAGAGATATGTAGCATTTGCTGTAAGTCATATACTTAAGGTTAGTGCCACACATGGCTTGAATAATTTTTCCAATACTAAATGTGATTAAAATTATGTGATTATATGAAAATTATGTCCTGTAGATATACTAACATACTTTAAGCCTTGTAAGACAATTATGCTGAAACTATAATTTAACCTAGCTATAAAAATCCCTGTTAGTTTGGCTTGTCTGACTTCAATGTAGTAGTTTTTTGTTTAACCTATTGTTTATTTTGCTATTTCTTTGAAGCCTTCTTTTTCAATGAGGGAAAGAAAGGAAGAGAGTCTGGATATGAGGGGAGAGGAATTGGGAGTGGAAAGAGAGGAAAATGTAATCAGTATATACTGTATGAGAAAACAATCTATTTTCACTCAAAGTCAGTGGTGTGAAGTGTAAGTGAGAATACTAGACAGGTTTTAATGTTCATATTTCCCAGCAAATGAGTGCTGCCAGACTTTGATAAACCTTAATAGATACTAAACTTTACTGTTCATATGCCTCAATTTGCTTTTTGGCTTCCTATGGGAGGCTCACTGTTAACATAAAGATATGGCGAATTATAACTTTGCTATGATCTTCTTTAGTTCAGGGATAGTTTTCTTTACTATTAACACTGTAACATCCTTCAGGTTCTTACTTGAAATACATCTAAACCACCAGCAATAAGAAGAATGTATAATTGGTGTAATTTCTTATGAAGAATCAATTCCATTTTTCCATTTTATCAGTTCTCCAAGTGTACAAAAAAACCTTCAAGGAACTGATAATGCCATGCCAGTATGTCAGTTGTCTATCACTCTAGTGTACAACACAGCCATAAACATTTTAAATATGTGTCAAAAGGATTGAAAGAAATTGCACTGCCCTGTTATGATGTTTCAAAGCTCCTGACTCTATTGAGTGTCTACTGTGCATGTATTTGTCTGCTTATCATTCCTCCTGCATCATTAACAAGGGAGCCATTGGTGGATTTTTACAATCTCAACTACAAGAATTTGTAATAAGAGAAAGTAAAAATTAAGTTATTAATTGGGGAATTCTCACATTATGTAGGCACATAATGACATAAAATTTCTTCTTAGGATTGCTTCCATATTACTCCATAGATGTTGGGATACTGTGCTTTATTTTCATTTACTCTTATGACTTTCATTCAGTTTACCTTTCATGCATCTCTTTACTGGTTTTCTTTCCTATTGTTGTTAATATCCAGCTTTAATCAATGGTCTGATAGAATGCAGAATGTTATCTCTGTTTCTCTGTGTTTGTTGACACTTTGTGTCCTTGAATGAAATCTGCTTTGGAGAAATTTCCATAGATGGAAGAGGAAAAATGAGTATATTTAGTGTATGTGTATATTCTATGCATATCTGTTAATTCCATTTGATTATTATGTCCTTAAAATCACAATTTTCTCTATTTAGTTTTGAATTTTCCAAGCTTAACTGTTTATTGATGAGTGTGATGTTCTGAAATCACCATCACTGTATTAGGGTCAATTATTGGCTTTAAACTCAATAATGTTTATTTATGAAGTTGGGTGCTATTGTACTTGATGCATATATATTTAGGGTGCAATATCTTCTTGTTTTTTTTCTTTAATGAAAATCAAACATCCCTAATCATTTCCTCTGATTAATTTCTTTTAGTTTGTTTTGTCAGATACCAAAATAGTAACATTTGCTTGTTTCTTAGTTCTTAGGAATATCTTTTTCAATCCTTTTACCCCTAGGGTGGTGTGTATATCATTGGTTATGAGATGTGTTTCATGGACAGCAAAAAAATAGGTCCTGCCGGGCGGTGGTGGCGCACGCCTTTAATCCCAGCACTCGGGAGGCAGAGGCAGGCGGATCTCTGTGAGTTCGAGGCCAGCCTGGGCTACCAAGTGAGTTCCAGGAAAGGCGCAAAGCTACGCAGAGAAACCCTGTCTTGAAAAACCAAAAAAAAAAAAAAAAAAAAAAAATAGGTCCTGTTTTCTGATCATTCTGTTAGTCTGTGACTCAATTAGAGAATTGATGCTGTTAATATTAAAAGTTATTACTTAAAATTGTGTATGAATTTTTGTCATTTTTGATGCGTTTCTGGTTTCTATTTAAACTCTTTATTGTTCTGGATTTGCTTACTTAATCATTGTAACTTCTTGGATGTGTTTAACTTTCTCTTCAGACCTCAGTATGCTATCCAGTATCTTCTGTGGAGTTAGCTTAGTGGTCACAAATTCCTTTTTTTAAGTAATTAATTTAGTTATTTTACATCACAGCCAAAGTTTCTCCTCCCTCTTCTCCTCCCAGTCTCTCACCACAAACCTACTCTGTTCCCACCCCCTAATCCACTCCTTTTTTCTTTTCTTTTCTTTTTCTTGGTTTTCCGAGACAGGGTTTCTCTGTGTATCTTTGAGCCTTTCCTGGAGCTCGTTCTGTAGGCCAGGCTGGCCTTGAACTCAAAAAGATTCGCCTGCCTCTGCCTCCAGAGTGCTGGGAATAAAGGCGTGTGCCACCACTGCCCTGCTCCTCCTTCTTTTCTGTTTAGGAAAGGGCAGTTCTCCCACAAATATCAACAAAACATGGCATATCAAATCACAATAAGACTAAGCACTTGCCCATGTATTGAGGCTGGGCAAGCTCACCCAATATGGAGAGTAGGGTCCCACAAGCTAGTAAAAGAGTGGGAGACAGCCCCTATTCCCACTGTTAAGAATCCCACAAGAGAACCAAGTTACATGACTTTCACATACATTCAGAGTGCCTAGGTCAGTTCCATGAAGAATCCATGGTTATTGGTTCAGTCTCAGTGAGCCTCTATGAGCACAGGTTAATTCATTCTGTGAGTTTTCTTGTGGCTTCCTTAGCCTCTCTCTCTGGTATGATCCTTTCTCTACCTCTTGTGCAGGATTCGCCAAACTCGGGCTGATGTTTGGCTGTTGGGTCTGCATCTGTTTCCATCAGGTGCTGGATGAAGCCTCTCTGATGACAATCAGGTTAGGCACCAATCTGAATAGAGAATACAGCTAGTTCAGGCTCTGTATATGCTATTGCTAGAAGTCTTAGCTGGGGTCATCCTTGTAGCTTCCTGGGAGATTCCCTTTCTCCAAGTTTTTACCTGACTCCGAAATGTCCTCCCCATTTTCAATACCTTGTTTCAGTACTCTCCACCTCCAACACCCCTGCATCCTGGTCTCTCAAGTTCACATCCACACCCATCCCCAGTCCACCCAGGAAATCTCTGCTATTTCCCCTTCCCAGGAAGACCTGAAAGTCTCCCCAAGAATGCTTCTTGTCACCTACTCTCTCTGGGTCTGTGGATTATAATATACATATTCTTTATTTTACAGATAGTATCCACTTATGAGTGAGTACATACCATACCATGTTTATCTTTCTGGGTCTGTGTTACCTCACTCAGGATGATTTTTTTTCTAGTTCCATCTATTTGCCTTAAAGTTTCATTGTGACCTTGTTTTTAACAGCTGAGCAATACTCAGTTGTATAAATGTACCATATTTTCTTTCTTTATCCATTTCTCAGTTCAGTGTCATATACGTTGTGTTCAGGTTCTGGCTATTACAAATAAAGCTGCTATGAACATAATTGAGCAGGTATCCTGTGGTATAATTGATCATCATTTGAGTATATGTACAAGGGTATATAGCTGTTATATGGAGTAGGAGACCCTACTCTCCATATTGGGTGGCCTTGCCCAGTGCTTAGTCTTACTGTGACTTGATATGCCATGTTTTGTTGATTCTTGTGGGAAAACTGCCCTTTCCTAAACAGAAAAGAAGGAGGAGTGGATTAGGGGATGGGAACAGAGTGAGTTTGTGGTGAGGGACTGGGAGGAGAAGAGGGCGGGGAAACTTCGGCTGTGGTGTAAAATAACTAAATTAATTACTTAAAAAAAAAGGAATTTGTGACCACTAAGCTAACCCCACAGAACATACTGGATGGCATACTGAGGTCTGAAGAGAAAGCTAAACACATCCAAGAAGTTACAATGATTAAATAAGCAAATCCTGAACAATAGAAGAGTTTTAATAGGACACCAGAAAAGCATCAAGAATGACAGGAATTAATACACAATTTTAAGTAATAACTTTTAATATTAACAGTATATACCCTTGATTATAGCTGGGTCTTGTGGTAGATTGATTCCCAGTTTTCTGAGAAACTGCCACACTGACTTCAAAGAGGATATACAAATTTGCACACCCATCAGCAATAAAGAGTGTTCCCCTTGTTCCACATCTTCTCTGGTATGATCCATCACTGCTTTTCATCTTAACTATTATGACAGGTGTAAGATGAACTCTCAGGGTCGTTTTGATTTGAATTTCCCTGCTGACTAATGATGTTGAACATCTCCATAAGTGCTTCTTGTCTCTTTGAGATTCTTCTGTTGGGAATTCTCTGTTTAGATCTGTAACCCATTTTTAATTTCATTATTTGAGTTCTTTACATATTTTGGAAATCAGCCCTCTGTCAGTTGTAGGGTAGGTGAAAATCTTTTCCCTTTCTGTAGGCCGAGGGTGAGAGATAAGAATCCATTTGCATTCTTCTACGTGCTGACATCAGTTAGATCAGCACCATTTGTTGAAGATGGTTTCTTTTTTTTAATAGTATAATTTTGACTTCTTTGTTGAAAATCAAACGTCTATAGAAGTGTGGATTTATACCTAGGTCTTTGATATGATTCCATTAATCCATTGATTTTGTTAAATATATTCTTGTGTTTTTGAGCTGGGTTTCTTCTGCTTCTATTCTTATATTTCAATTTTTCATAGTGTTCCAGATTTCCTGGATGTTTTTTTGTTAGGAATTTTTTAGATTTAGCATTTTCTTTGACGGATGAATCTATTAGAGTGCAGTTTATGGACAATAGTTGATAGATGAATGTAAAGGAATCAATAAAGTAGTGGTTAAAATTGCATAAGTAGTAGTTTTTAAACATATGAATGTAAATTCAGAATTTTGAGGAGCAATATGTCACCCTGAAGACATGACCAAGAATAAGAAGTGCATCATGACAACTTGTCATGAAAATGACACAGAAGTAGAATCAGCAACCACTCTCCCCCCCCACAGAGGTATACACACTATCAAAGATATACATACACAGGTGTGCACACACACCAAGGCATGTGCATGCATGTGTCTGCGTGTATGTGTGTGTCTTAAAAGATTGGACTGCAAGATACTTAAGAAGATGTAAGCAAGCAATGAAAAGGCAATGAGTGCACATGCCAAGATAACCAAGGTCCTTGTTGCCTAAACTTAAGGCCAAGATGACAACGGGCCAACTGCAAGATCCTTCGGCTTGCTTGCATTGCTGACTTCCGTCTTGGGAGGTAGGTTTGGGCCTACATTGTATATGCAGGCTCTGTCAACCAAATATTAAGGTTCAAACCCAGGCTGACCCTGCATCTGGGTTGGCCCCCTAAGTTTCTCAGGCCTCTGAGTAGGTCTGTGGTAAAGACCTCAGTTGTCAAAGTCCACATCATTCCCAAATGACTGGTGTCTTTTGTTATATCCACAAATAAATGTGAGGCAAAAGTGGTGAAGAATCACACATGCCATATAAACAAAATATTCCAAATCATTCTGTGTGAAATAAAATGTTTCATTAACAATGCAGATAGTATGTTAAAATATCATTACTGAATGGTTTATTTTCTGCTGTTGTGAATTACTGCACCCTGTAAAGCTTAGAGCAGCGATATATGCTTCTTTAGCTTAAAATATGTACATCTATCCATAAATGTACACATGAGGAGATAGGCTCATGTGAAAGTCAGTATTCTCTACCCCCCCCACCCCCCCCGGAACTCACTCTGTAGCCCAGGCTGGCCTTGAACTCACAGAGATCCACCTTGCTCTGCCTCCCCAGTGCTGGGATTAAAGGCATGTGCTCTTCTATTGAGTTTTAATGTAAAGTTTGCAGAGTATGATGTTTGTTGAAGCACTTACCTAACATATAATTCTGTGCTGTGCAGTTTTAGTACTCTGCTTGCCTCCTGGAAAAAAATATTAGAAAGAAGAGAGTGGAATTACAGAATAGAAACAAATCACTTCATAGTTCAAATTTTTGAAAGTGAGTTTATACTGATTATCTAAATAATTTTTGCATAGGTTGCCTAGATACTACAGTGAAGAAAATCTACATTATACTTGCTTTGTGGCAAGTCTGTCTGAGAGTCTCCATCCAATTTTATTCCTCCTTATGTTACTAATAGTAAGATTAATAGATCTTTGTACTAAAATCACTTCTCACCTACACTGGTCTCTCCCATCAGATTCTGATCTCTGAGATGCCACTTTAAATACTCTGCTTAGGAGATCATGCTATTGCAGAATACATTTGCAATTTTATGAAAAAAATCCTAATCCAGGGTATTGCCAGCCATAAGCAAAACCCTGGAGGAAAAAGTATTTATATCATAAGCAACATCACTACTTTGATTTCTTGTTTAAAATTTGTTGGTATATGTAAGTGGGGAAAAGAAAGCTATATATATTGACTGATCCCTCTTATAAAAAGTGAAATAATTAATGAATAATTCATCAATTAATTGATCACAACTAAAAAATACTTCAATTTTCATGGACATTATTTTATTTTTTCTGAGATGTCTATAACAAATTGTAATTTAAATAATGGATTAATAAATAAGTAGAGTATCACGATTAGTATTTCAGTAATTTATTTATTTTTCTGCAACTAGGGACTGGTTGGTTTTTCACATTATTTTTTTGTCATATAAAATTTCATTGCTCCATTTTCAAACCACAACTTACCGGATGTATTTTTAGGCCCAATTGCTCTCTGGGCTCTCTAGTTAGTTGCAGAGAATCTCTTAGAAACTAAAGGGACAACTGAAAGCAAATTAGGTAAATAGAGGCACCAAACATTCTTTCTGGACTTTTATGGGTGGAGAGTATAGGCAGCAAGCCTTATAGGATAGAAAACTGAATTCACATGCCTAGACAATCAATCAATTAACACATAGAATTAGCTAAAAATAAATAAATGAAGACGATATATAGTTTTTTGAAAGATTTGTAGAAAGTTAATTATGATCAATTGCTTTAATTTTTGTAACAAACCAGAACATAGAAGAAAGAAGTAAATTCTTATTAGCTGTGCCTAAAATGTAGTAAATTAAATCTTTATAGAAAGAAGATATTACTGTGAAGAAATTATATTGTAGATAAGAAATATGGGAAAACAGTTTATATGACAGAGTGTGATATAAGCTCTATATAGTGGAAACATGGCTTTTATCTACATGTGATTAACACACACACACACACACACATGCACACACACACACACACACACACACACACACACACGCACTGTTACATAGTTGGTTAAGAATAAAAAACAAATGAAAGGGGCTAGAGAGTTAGCTCCATGTTGAAGAACAGTAATTGCTCTTGTCAGAGTACCCAGGTTTGATTCCAAAATCCCACATTATGGTTCACAACTGTCTTTAACTCCAGTTCCAGAAGATGCTAAGTCCAATTTTGACCTATATGGCCATCGGGCATACACATATGGTGCACATAAAATGTGCAGGGAAGAATACACTAGGAGATGGAAAGACTTTCCACACCCATGATTAACCAGTAATAAAATTGTGAAAAATAGTCATAATATCAAAAGTCATCACAGATTCAATGCAATCTCAATGAAAACTTGTGTATTTTTTTCCTCAGTAATGGAAAAAATCTCAAAGCACAAAGCAAACGGATAGCCAAAACAACCATCAGTGAAGAGAAAAAAAATGCTGTATGTATTAATATGTTTGATTTCATACTTTGCTAAAGGGTTTTCATTATAAAAATAGCTTTGTACTGGCAAAAAACCCAGACAAATATAACAATGGGATGGAATACAGGAAGTATATCTAAGGCCATGCAACTTCAGGGACTGACTTTTGATGGAAACACCAAAAACTATTGAAAATGGAACTCCATAAAATTAAAGCACTTCTGTACACACCATGAAAATTGTCAATAAAAAGAAAAGGCAGTCTACATCATGGGAAAAATAATTGCCACATTATTGATATATGGAACACAAAGAATTCAAAACAGTAAATATTAAGGGAACAAACAACCTAATAAGAAATGCAATTGAACATAGAATTCTTAAGAGATGAAATACTAATAGATAATAGATATACTTTAAGCACTTAACATTACTAGCCATAGGGAAATGCAAAATTAAGCTACATAGATAACTCATCTAAACACAGTCAGAATGGCTACTATCAAAAAAACAAAAACAAAACCAAAAAAAACAAAACAAAACAAACAAACCAAAAAAAAATGACCACAAATGTTAACAAGAATTTAAGGGAAAATGAGTGGTTCTTTAATTGCAACAAAGGAAGGAAGTCAATACATAAGGAGAGGCAGAAAAAAGGAAAAATAACATTAAGGATGTTTGGAAAGCCGTAAGAAACACTGTTTATTCACCTAAAATTGCATGTAATTCACATATATATTGAAGTGAAGTAATGGTGCTGGGAAAGCTGCTGTACAATTTTCCAAGGAAAGGAAGCAAGTAATAGCTATGAGACCTATGAAATATGACAATGACCAGGATGGCACAACAACCCTAAGGGTACAATAGTGGTGTGCATATCCTGGTGATGAGCAACAGCTGTCTAATTTGTTGTAACTTCCACTCAACCAGAAAGAAATAATACTTGGCACTTATTTTTATTCTTTGTTTTTGTTTTGTTGCTGTTGTTGTTTTTCGAGACAGGGTTTCTCTGGGTAGCTTTGTGCCTTTCCTGGAACTCACTTTGTAGACTAACCTGGCCTCGAAATCACAGAGATCCTCCTGCCTCTGCTTCCCGAGTGCTGGGATTAAAGGTCTGTGCCAACAACACCCGGCTTATTTTTATTCTTACAGGTGAGTGTAGCTCTCCCTTTTCATTAAAGAAGCTTCTTTTCTCTTTGCAATAGATGGAGACTGTTCCACAGAGCATCAAACCACTTAAAATGCAGAGAACAATTGATGCTGGGCTAATAATGGACACATCTGAAGCAGAAGTCCAGGTCCTGAGGTTTGAGAAACATTATGAAAGACAGGATGGAAAGATTTTGAGAACTAGAGGACCAGAATATCTGCTGAGAGTGTGTCTCCTAGAAATGACAGGGAAATATGACCCAAAATACTTCAACAATATTACGACCTAAACAATACCTTAACAAAGACAACACCAGTAGATATACTAAAGTAGAAGGGGGGAAAACGTCACAAGAATTCACTCCTAGACAAAAACTACTGGAAATTAAGGAATGCTAAGAATGGTATAATAATTCTTCCTTGGGTTTGAACCTTCTAAGTGATTATTAATGCCATGTGGTCAGCCCTGAAGTTTTATATATGTATGTATGTATATATATATATATATATATATATATATATATATATATATATATATATATGTGTGTGTGTGTGTGTGTGTATCTGCACTACTGAACAAATTCAAAGATTGTTATTTATGTATATATATATATATATATGTGTGTGTGTGTGTGTAGGTTTGTGAAAATAACAGTTGAAGAGAGAGATGCCATGCATTTGAGAAAGGCACAAAAGGAATTGGAAAGAGGAAAAGGAATTCGGGAAACAGAACAAGAATATTTAAATTAAAATATGAAATTTTAAGTTTACAAGATAATGTAGTGAAAGACAAACTCTTATTCACTGTTGCTGGATGTGTAGATGGAGGAAGCCACTATGAAATTTAGTGTAGCAGTTCTTTAAAAATCTAGAAATGTAAATACCATATAACACAGCCATATCATTGTTAGGCATGTATTGAAAGGACTTTACATCTCCCTACAGTATTACTGGTTCATGTGTATTCAATGATACTCTGTTTACAATAGGCAAGGAATGAAATCAGTCTAAATTTCTCTCAACCAACAAATGGTAAAGAAAACGTGGTGCATATACATGATGGCATATTGTTCATTTGGAAAGAAAAAGGAAATTGAAAAATTTACAGGAACATAGAAGGAATTCTAGAAATTATAGTATTCAAGGAAACACTGGACTAGAAACATAAATATGCAGTATATCATATGTAGACCGTACTGACAATTTTTAGCTTTCACTTTGTTAGAATATCTGTGTATGTCAGGTAAACAAAAACGTTTAATTGAAGTGAGAATGATAATAGCAGGTGACACTCAACATGGATGTGGGAAATTAGACCCTTAGATGAAGTCACAGAAAATCACAACCAAGAGAGGGAGAATCACTATCCAGGCCAAGGCTCTAAAAGTTGCCTAACCCATCCTAGGTGATCATCCCTAAAACATATATATATGAGAAACACTAACTGGACACAGAAGGCTCCATTTATATTCACATGTATGTATATATACATGTATAACTGTAATAAATAAGAAAAGACCATAAAGTTGCAAGTAAGCAGACAAGGGCAGCATTGGATCAGGGCAAGTGTAGGGTGGAAATGGTGAAAATACAGTATTTGTGTATAAAATTCTCAAATAGTTAAAATTATCTTTCTTGATGGTATTGGGAAGAGTGATGCTGCAAAAGCAAAGCAGTTCTCCAAGAGTGATGCTTACCTTGCTTCACCTTCAGTTCAATCCGTCATAGGTTTTGTAGGTGAAACAATGCTGTTTTGAGACTTTACCAAGTAGAAAAGTGTGCTTTTAATTCAAATAGTCTTACAATGTTTGATATGTATTTCTATAAACAATACAGAGGGCCAAAGTAGGTTTAGTAACTAGGAATCTCAGCTGTGGCCCAGCATGATGGGATTCCTCATTAACTGTAGTTCCCTTTGTCTGAAAAACAAGCCATCTAGACTGGTGTAGGGTTGACAGAGGTGAAATATCTCCAACATAACAAAAAATATTACTGAGAAAAAAATGGAAGTGTTTTTAATTTGGTAAAATTGTATATACATTGGTACTTAGGTTTGTACTTTCAAAAAACACAGAGGTAGCTATGTAGCAGCTAAATAATTGAAATAAACTTTGGTGACATTTTAACTATGACGTATAATTTTTTTATTAAAAATGAAATTCTACTCTACTACTCTCAGCAATAAGTTTAGGTTTCTTTAATATGAATTCTATTGAGTTAAGGGAAAAATTGTATTGTAAATGACATTTAATGCTAAGGACATGAGAAAGTTGACCTGCATAAGAAAAAGGAAGTTAAACACTCACATGTAATTAAAAATATAATAAAATATAAAAATCTAACACCTGGATTGAGTTACTAAGATTTATTCAACTAATAAGCACTTTGGCTTAAATAACAGTTCTCAAAAAAGTATTAAAAAGAAAGGGTTTTACTTGCATTTCACTTTAAGATTATAAAATTCTCCAATATTCTCCATGCTGCTTGTATTCTACCTGAGGCAAGGAAATAAACAGATGACCAAGAATTCGGTTTAACACATCTTTCAACTTCCAATTACAGTTCATATTATGTTCTATTTTTGATGCATCCAATCATTATATCTGAGTTTCTGTAGACAGCATAAAAGCCTTTTTCTAATATAAAACATTAAAATTTCATGTATATGTCTCTAGTTTTTGTATGTATTTATACAAATGTAGCATATGTACATGGGTTTCTAAATAGCCTGAAAGAAAATGTTAGTAAGTGCGGAAAACTGTAATTATAGAAGCAAATGTAATAATTATGAAGTACATATATTTTTGTTTATCCCATAAAATATAGTAGTGAAGCTCTATATTAAAATGTTACCTTCTAAAGCAAGTTAATCTTATTATAATCAATAAAAATAATTAATAGAACACATAAAATATGTGCTGTAGATATGCATACTTAAAGTTATAGAGTAGTTCCTCTTAAAGATAGCTCTGTGTTTAGTTATTTCATTAGTTTGTGTATATGTCAGCTAAATACTTTGCATACTTAAAGGTCCCTGTGTAATCATAAAATTGATCAATGTTAATGCCTGAAATGAGCATAATAGCAAAACCATATTAAGAGAACATTATAAACTTAGCCCGATGGGATCCAGGGAGACTCCAACACCACACTATCATGGAATACTATTCTTTAGACAGTGGGCAATCTCACATTCTAACCATTGCTATTTTAAACCCAGCAAGTCAAATATGGATTGCAGCTTTACTGAAATGCTGTGTTTCTCACATATGGTTGCTCCTCTTTCAGCGTGACTACATCTGCAATTAACTAAAAGCCTAACTACTGTGCATTCAGGAGAGGGGTATTCTTAATTAGATTATATGAAGCATCCTAAATCTGGGCCCTATCTTCTTGTTGCAGTCAACATAAAAGGACATGGAGGAAGGACATTTTGTTTTTTATGTGCTACTCTCATCCTCTCTGTCAAGACCATCTATCCTATTGTCACATTCCTTCATGGATATTAGGACCCATCTCTTCAAGATTGCAACATGAACTGAAGACCAGCAGCTCTCCAGGAATCCACCAGGCCTTCAGTGCAAGATTGGGACTGTTGACACATCCAGCTTTCTACAGTGAACAACTTGACTTTTAGCCTCTCAAGTATGAGATAGCCAATGTTGGACTACCCACACTGCCTCTTTTAAGTCTGTCTAATCCCCCTTTAAGAGTATACATTCTGAGCTCGGCAGTGTTGGTGCATGCCTTTTATCCCAATACTACAGGGGGCAGAACCAGGTGGATTTCTGTGAGTTCGAGGCCAGCCTGGACTACAGAGTGAGTTCCAGGACAGGCGCAAAGCTACACTGAGAAACCCTGTCCCCTCCCCCCCCAAAAATGTATAATACATTTTGTTCCTTAAGATAACAGGCTAATACACCACATTTGCTTAATTCCATGTGCTTCAAGGCTCAGAGAGAAGGAAGGAAGGAGCTGAGAAAAGATAACCAATTTTTTTTTTCTAATGAAGCCAGGCAGTGTTTGTGCACATCTTTAATCCCAGCACTCAGGAGTCAGAGGCAAATAGACTTCTGAGTTCGAGTCCAGCCTGGTCAATAGAGCTAGTTTCAGGAGCATCCAGGACTAAACAGAAATCCTGTCTCAAACCTACCTCCTTAAATGCTCAAGAATATTTTTAATAAATATCAGTGCTGCTTAATATCCTATTTCAAATCTGGATGATGTCCTAGGACTTGAGAATAACACAATGACTTGTGAGCAAGTGTGCTTCTTTAGACCAGAAAAGTAAAGGAGATTGCTTCTTCCAGACTGTTCTCCAATATATAATCCTTGATCCATTTCAAACCTGCTAAAGTAACGTAAGTAAAATTAGTAATGAATTGCTGCAAATGGAGAACTTTGGGGTTGATGAATAATTCAAATTAAAAGTGACATTTCTGTAAAACTAGATGATTACTTCCATGATAACAAATTAATTAAGTATTGACTGTAGTCCAGGAGTGGTGTGAACAGAGAACTGTACCTCACTCCACAGCATTTGTAGGCTGTTGAGCAAATATTCTACTGTACCATAAACAATAACTGTTATGCGAGAATAGCAAGTATTGATCAATATTTTGAGACTAAGACAATAACACTTAGGGCCTATGTAGGTTGTCTGTTATACCACAAACTTCTTAAATCAGTTCTTTTGTGAGTTAGTTGAATTAACCAGTAAAAGTGAACTACAGTTGTCTCATTTTACATAAATTTTACACTTGCCTATCTGGTGTTTGACCCATCTACTTAAAGACTGGTCATAAACTTGTATATATTATAGAAGAATACTTGAGCCCAGTAGTTTGAGCTCAGTTTGGACAACATATCCATGCCTTTCTTTTTTTTTTTTTTCTTTTTTTTTTTTTTTTTTTTTTTTTTTTTTGGTTTTTCGAGACAGGGTTTCTCTGTGTAGCTTTGCGCCTTTCCTGGAGCTCACTTGGTAGCCCAGGCTGGCCTCGAACTCACAGAGATCCGCCTGTCTCTGCCTCCCGAGTGCTGGGATTAAAGGCGTGCGCCACCAACGCCCGGCTTATCCATGCCTTTCTTATCAAAACAAAACAAGGAAAAAAAGAGGAAGAAGAAAATTTACTTAAGTAATCATGTCCATGTTTATATTTACCCTTTCTTTGACACTGAATGATCAGAAATAAGTTGACTTCATTTTAATTGGCATGGGAATCAATACTGTGAAATCAATTCCCACTAATAATTTTAGTAATTGTTGATTTAGAATTACAAAATGACAATGATAAACAATACTATTTTAGATGAATATAAATGTATTGAAACAAATTATATTTAAGTATAAAGATGAAAACATTCTGTAAGAGAACTTCTGTATTTTCAATGAATATGTATATATTTTAAGCTTTCTAAGACTTTTTTCCCATTATAGTGATTTTTAAAGAGAGGGGAAGAGTTTCCTCCTAGAGCTGTATGTGACAATATGTAAAGACATTTTGAGGGTCACAACAGGAGTGGGAAAAGGAAAAAACTACTAAGGCCTAATCCAAAGGCTAGGGATGTTCAAAATATATCTTGAAATATGCAGGGAATTTTAACAAGCAAGGAATTAGTTGCCTAAGGTGTCAGTACTGTTGAACTTATCAATACTGTACTATGATCATGAAAATTTCTAATTGGACAAATTAATACAATTGCATATTTAAATCTTACATAATCTCTTCATATTTATGAAGAATATGGAGAAATTACATTCTATTGCATTTATTTCTTGTTTCAATTATTTCTTGTATCCTTTTTGTATTTTATATATACAAAATACAATATTCTCAATATTGTTTATTCTTAGTTATCTAGCTAAGTGGATTGGATATTCATTCTCTCTAACATGAAGTAGCCATTAGTGAATCACCAATTTGATCCTTTTAAATTGGTTGATTTTATAATCAAGTCCTTTGTTTTCTTCAATCATCTTGAAAACCCTGAATATTTGAATGGAATGTTTTGAACAATCACTTTTGTTCTAAAATGCCATTCTGTGCCAGTACAATATTCTAGGAAATCATCTTCCCAGATTGTTAGAGACAATATTTCTTTGACATCTCAAATTAAATACCATCTTGATGAGGCCTAATATAAGTCAGAACATTTCCTTTTTAAAGACTCACTTCTGGTTTCATACTTAAAATTTTACCTTGTTTATATATGAATTTATTCAAATAATTAAATTTTCTTGTTGGTTTAAATTATTTATTTTATTATATATATAACTTATAGGTTTATAATATAATTACATCATTTTTCTTTGTCCTTCTTCCCCCAAACCTTCCATATGCCCCCTTTTGCTCTATTTCAAATGCATGCCATCTTTTTCTTTAATTGTTCATATATACATATATGTATGTACATATAATATTCCTAAATACATAAATACATCGTGCTTAGTCTGTATAATATTATTTGTAAGTATGTTTTCAGAGATGATCATTTGGTATTGAATAACCAATTGCTGTGTTAATGGGGAAAACTTTTTTTCAAGTTTTCAAAATTTCAAAAAAAAAAACAAAAAAACAGCAACAACTTTTGCCACTCCCAGCATTCTTTAGTTGCTGGTAGACCTGTGTGTAGGGTTGAGGCTGAAAGGACTGGATGGCCAAGCCAGGTCCCAAACAGGTTCCCCTAGTAGCCCTGGCATGGATCAGACCTTAGTTCCGTTTACTAGAACGGGCTGGAGCTAAGCAAGCCATTCTTAGGAAAACCACAACCAATCAACAGGTGCCCCCCGCCCCCCGACTCCTGCAGGCCCCTTCTGCTGGCTCAGCAGATGTCCCTCACACTTCTGCTAGCTGAAGATAGCTTTCCCTACCCTCTTATCAATAAGTCCCTAGACACTAAACCCCAAGCAGCCACCAGTGGGCTCCTAACCACTACAGCCTCCCACCAATCAGCTCCCAGACTAATCTTTCCTCCACCAATCAGCACCAGATTAATACCTCCTCTCTGGAATTCCCCTAACTCTGCTTAAAAGGAGCTTGCAACCCCACTTCAGTGTTGCTATTTGCCAACCCTCATGCTGGAAATAAACGCTCTTGCTAAATAGCATATGTGACTATTGATCTTTCTTGGGCCATAACAATGACATCTCAGGCTTCACCTACCCTCAGTCCATATTAATTAGCAGTCTGTTGATCATGCTATCAGCTCACATTGTGGAAGTCATGTTGGTGAGACTTTATCAGTATAGTTGCTGACATTTCTAGGAGAAACAATCTTACAGCAAACTTCTTTATCTTCTGGCTGTTAACAATCTTCCCAACCTCTCTTCTATAATGTACCCAGAGAATAGATTTAGGTGCAGGAGTTATATTGTACTTCTATCCATTGGGACTGGTCTCTCAACTCTGCATATTAATTAGTTCTTATTTTCTGTAAAGGTCTGTCTGTTGCAAAGAGAAATTTTTTTGATGATGTGTTAAGACTCCTCTTATCTCTTTGCATATGGACAACTATTTAGAAAGTAGTTAGGGATTGTGATTATTTAGTAAATTATGGCACAAATAAATATATACAGGTAAACACTCACAAACATAAAATAAAATTAATTATTTAAAAGTATTCCCATCTACAATTCTGTATCTGTCTTTGCCCCTTTGGAGAAATAAGTGATACAAATGATAGAATCTTTTCATTATGATGGACCTTGTGAATATTTTTTCTTTAGATTTCTCATCTCCTGACTCCTGAAACCAACAGGTACTTGCTTAAAATGGACAATGACAAGACTTTAGAGATTCTCCCATCCAATGTGGAAAGGTTTCATTACATGTTTGGTATAATATTGAACTTTTGGTTCTTTCTTACTTCACATGATATCTAAATCACCCAGATGTTCTTGCTAATTAAAACTTGGGTATGTAGCTGTTACCTCTAACCAGATAATTATTTTCTTACTGTTTATGTGAGATAAAATCATGCATAATCTACTTGTAATAACTAGCATTGTGCTTAAGTATGTAAGAGATTTCTACTTTTGTTTGTCAGTGATATAGACTTAATCTTCTAAACTCTAAATTTTGATCTAGAAACAGCTTCCATACAGTTCATTTGTGTATCACTAAAAATTGCTGGTAATTTTTTTTTACAAATGCCTCTTGGGCTAGGTAAAGATGTATAGGTGTTAGGCATTTGTAAATCTTTATTTACTTTTTAAAAGTACTTTTATGCTTGTTTTTGTTTTTGTAAAACCGTACTGTAGTGGGTAACCATTCCAGCTTTGATCTGGAAGTTCCAACCTCCATTGAGGCTTTGGTAACTGTCATGCCTAACAAAGTCGGGGCCAAGAGAGGACCCTGAAGATCCAAGATCCGGATGCGCTCCTTCTCTTGGTTCCTGGACCCTGGATGCTAGAGGTAGACCGAGCAGAGTTCTCCAGCGAACACCACCAGACTGCACTATGTCTTCACCAGTCCCTGAAACCTACCTATACCTTCATTTGTAAGTTACACCACTAAATAAACCTCCCTTTTAACTATGTGGAGTGGCCTTAATAATTTCACCAATACCTTACAGTTAAATATTTCCTGTTACTTGGTAGTTATGTTTCTGTAAATACTTATGACAAACTACCTATTGATATTTTACTGAAAATACATCTGACAAAAGAGTCTGAAGATTTTTAAGATTCTAGCATATTGCTCATGATGGGGCAAGAAAAAGGGGCTTCAGGTATATCTGACCATAAGGACAACTTCTACTTCAGTTGTTCAAATTTCTCCCTAAAGGTTTATTGATGGCAACTTGTCGACATCTGCCACTTATACCATATCCTAGGGTCAAGTCAGAGCAAGCAGAATTAATTTTGCCCTAGTACAATTGGACATTGGAGAACAAACAGATGGATAATCATCAATATCTTCAGAAATATTGTTCAGAATAAAGGGGGAAAGTTTTCATAACTAAAATAAAGCCACACTGCGCAAGGTAGCACTTGTGTGTGACCACAGCTTTTAAGATGCTAACGTGGAATATCTTAACTTTGAGGACAGTGTGGACTTCATGACAAGACCATTTCTCAAAACAAACATGATGGAGTTGTTTGTTCCTTCAGTTTCAAAATACAAAAGCCAAAAAAAAAGTTCTTGTGTACAACTACCTGGCACTAACTTGATGTGTTCTAACATTGGTTCCTACTTGTATTGTGTTTACTATATTTGTCTTGATCATTGACATATTTCACCTCAAGGTTGAACCATTAAACCATAAAGTGAAAAATTGTAAGTGGCCTTTCACAAATGAGGATATTTTAAAGAGATGCCAATATCTTTCAATCTATCAGAATGTTGAAACAATGGATCCTTAAAAAATGTAATTTTTTAAGGAACATCAAGCTGAGGTAAGGAAAATATATCAGGTGGGAAAGGGAGCATCTTTCCAAGGAAGAGATGGCACACTGTTCTATAACCTTGCCAGATCTCCTTGTAGGGTCTGCCAGACCCAGGCAGGGATGGGTTAGTGGTGAATAGGATCAAACCTTGCCCTGGAATGCCCAAGCCAACTAGACTTCAAAACTTCAAAGATGAGCCTCAAGTTTGCCTAGATCTCGTTTTAAACCTTTTTTCTAATGTGACCCCATTAAATAAATCTCTTTTTTTTTGCTTTTAAAAATATAATAATATAGCTAACATCTTAGGTTTCATTGGACATTTTTCCCTTCTACCTGGCTTAGAAGCATACTCTTAGGCATTTTGTCAGGGTAGGTGTCAGTATAAAATGTTTTTGACAATACTTTACTAAGGCCACAACATTTTAAAATTAGCTTATACTCAAATTTTCAATAAACAAAGCAGATGGTGTCATTTGAAATCAGAAGAATGTACAAAGGCAAACAATGCAATGAAGAACAGGATGCAGTATTTGTCTCAATATTTTCTTCATGTGTGAAAATAAGATGAATTTAGATTATGCTTGATTCTCAAACTAAGCATTTATAATCATAGCAGAGTATTGCTTTACAAAGCAAAAATCTAACTCTAGAAACACAAATTGTCAGAAAACATGTAAATGAATCTATGGTCCAAAATAGAACCACTAAAAAAAATCATTGTTTCTGTGTTCCTATAAACAAATTAAAATCATTTCTGTAACTGATGGAAGAGACCACTTTCCAATATCAAAAAAATACCACAATATATATATATGTAAACAAAACTCACCTTTATATGTATATGCATGTATATAAGATACAGAAAAGAATTATTATATCTACATATATATGAATATATACTATATAAACACAATAATTATATGTTTATATTTATAATTTGAATCCTATTATTGCCTTTATGATTTGTATATTAAATACACTCTATAGTTCATATGTTCAAGTCATTGTTCCACTTGGAAGACCAAATTGTGAGAAAGTATTGGATAGTGAGGATTTTGACATAATCAGTGCATTAATCCACCTAAGAGCTCATAATTTGTTGAAATATTAGGAAGTGATGCACATATCTGGAAGTGAGGCTGAGTTGAAGGAAGGAGGTTGTAGTGAGACCGTAACAGTGCCTTCATACTTCTGATGGTTACTCTCTCTTTCTCAGCCTCTGTGAGGTGAACAGTCTCTGTTGCTATGACATTTTGCTTTTCCTCAGGCCCAAATCCATGGATCCATCTAACGTTGAGATGAAATTTCTAAAATCATGGATCAAAGTAAATTTTCCCTCCTTCTAAATTGGGTCTCTTGTTAGTATCTGATCCTTATGGAGAGCATTATCATCCCAAGTGGCATGACTTCCTCTTACACCTTGTCTCCGTACATACACAATGTATTATTTATAAAATAATATTTCTTGATGCTTTATCAAACAACCTTAGTGTTATCTGTCCCTCATTTCACCTCCTTCTCTATTGACTTACTCCCTCCTCTTCCAGTCAGAGCCTCCTCCCATTATTTGTTTCCCATTTCATATCACATGTATCCTACTTCCCCTTTTAATCTCCCCACACACACCTATCTTCATTTCATATTTCCCTGTTTTCTGTGGGCACACTGAGTTGTATACTCACATCTGAGGATTTGGAACTAGGAGCTATAGTTGAGTGAGAAGATGTACCTTTTTTTCATTATTGGCCTGGGTTATCGCTCTCAAAAATGACTTCTTCTAGTTTCAACCATTAGCCTGCACATTTCATGGCTTCATTTTTCCTTATAGCATTCCATCAAGTGTATGTACTACATTTTCATTATCCATGTTAAAAGAATTTATGTTGTTTCCATTCCCTGACTGCGTTAATGGTGCAGCCACATTACATAGCAAGTATCTATAGTATTGTCCAGACCATTGGGCACATGCCAAAGATTGGTGTAATTAGGTCATTGGGTAGGTTTACTTTTATCATTTTGATGATTTTCCTTAATAATTTCTGAACTAGCTGTACCAATATGTATTATGTCCAACAGTTTTTCCACAAACACTCAAGGATTTGTAATCCAATTTTTTATCTTAGTTATTCTGACCTGGCTACAATGAAAGCTAAAGTTGTTTTGATTAGTATTGAATTTAAGGATGATGAATACTTTTTGATTTATTTGTTAGCTATTTTTATATTGCCTATTAAGAATTCTATTAATAGAATCCCATTCAGTAAGGTGTTTCTAACACCTAAATCTTGTAGGGTACTATCTATGTTTTATTCTCAAATGTTAGCAATTCAGGTTTCAAATTGAGGTCTAGGTCCATTTGGATTCAAATTTTGTGCAGGATGATAAATATGAGTCCAAGATAATTCTTCTACACGTGCACATCTAGTTTTCCCACCACTGTTTGTAATAGATTCTGTCTTTTCTCCACGGTATGTCTTTTGCCTTTTTGTCACAGATCGGTTGGCTGTACTTACAAGTACTAATGTTTGGCTCTTTTATTTTAATTCATTATCCTGTTTTTCTCTTTGAGTTGGAAACATATTAATTTTACTTCTAAAAGCTTAATATATATATATATATAATATATAATCTTTATATTATTGAAAATTTTTTTTCATAAATTATATTATGGGTATTAGAGTAGTACTGGCCTCATACAATAAATTCAGTGGTGTTCTTTCTATTTCTTTCTTCTTTTAAGTTTTGAAGACTTCAAGAAGGATTGGTTTTTAGTTCTTTGAAAGTCTGGTATAATTTTGCTTTGAATCAAACTAGACCCAGTTTTTTTTTCACATCAGAACCGTTTTTTGTTCATTTGTTTTTGCTTTTTAAATTAATGCTTCAATCTTCTGTATTATTATGAGTCTAGGTTGTTGGTGTCTTCTTAACTTTGGTCTATGCTATTGACCAGGAATTATTCTCTGCTGTGGGATGGTCTGTATGTCAAATTGCTCTGATTGGTCAATAAATAAAACACTGGTTGGCCAGTGGCCAGGCAGGAAGTAGGTGGGACAAGGAGAGAGGAGAATTCTGGGAAGCGGAAGGCTGAGGCGGAGAGACACCGCCAGCTGCCGCCATGACCAGCAGCATGTGAAGACGCCGGTAAGCCACCAGCCACGTGGCAAGGTGTAGATTTATGGAAATGGATCAATTTAAGCTATAAGAACAGTTAGCAAGAAGCCTGCCACAGCCATACAGTTTGTAAGCAATATAAGTCTCTGTGTTTACTTGGTTGGGTCTGAGCGGCTGTGGGACTGGCGGGTGACAAAGATTTGTCCTGACTGTGGGCAAGGCAGGAAAACTATAGCTACAATTCTCCCTTATCTGTGCTCAAAGTTTTTCTTTTTTGACAGTATTCCATATTTTCTGTATAATAATTTCCTATATTAAAAAAATGAAATTCCTTGCTTATTTGATCTAGATCCTCTCTACTTTATCTTAAATAATAATATCCTGCCTTCTATTGGTTAATTTTTTTTGTCAAGGCTTTAATTTAGTGTTTTTTCAATGTTTGTTTTTATTGAAAACATTTTTCAAATCTTTAATTATATTCATAATTTTATTCAGCTGTGTGTTTGTATTTTATTGGACATCACTCAAGTGTTTATTATTTTCTCCCTAGAATTCAATGGTGCGTTTGTTCTGGTACCAGCCTTGTGTGTTTGCAAGCAGAGGTAAGGGTTTGGGAAAGGGAAGAAGTGACTTATGGACAAAGAGGTTTCCAAGTGAAGAGGTTTCTTGGCTAAAAGTCTGGAACTAGGATAGTGGATTTGCAGGTGGAGATGGATTTGGGAAAGGGAAGACTAAGTAAAGAAACAGATTGCCCAGGAAATGTTGTTTGCATACGAAGTAGATTCGCAAGCCTTGAGACTAGAACTAGGTTTACTGGTTTACCACTGGTCCTTTTCTCCCCTCTATCCCACCTTTTTTACTTCCTTTAATCCTTCTTTCTTCTTCCCTTTTTAAATTTGAAACAGTTATGGAAGGCATTCAAATTTATGCAGTGTTTGCATGTGAAAGGCTTTGAACTTCCATTCGTACAAAAACATAAGGCTTCCAGAATAATGTTAATAACACATATAAATACGTAGCAACAGATATTTTTTTTTTTTTTTTTTTTTTTTTTTTTTGGTTTTTCGAGACAGGGTTTCTCTGTGTAGCTTTGCGCCTTTCCTGGAACTCACTTGGTAGCCCAGGCTGGCCTCGAACTCACAGAGATCCACCTGGCTCTGCCTCCCGAGTGCTGGGATTAAAGGCGTGCGCCACCACCGCCCGGCTGCAACAGATATTTTTAATGCCACATAATTGACTATTTTTTAAATCAAGGATTACTTGAGCAATATTCTATTCATAATAAAAGGTATGTTAGATTTAAAATTATTATTGCAGGTTTCATGCCTCTCTAATGTTTCCTTAATTTTATTTATGTAATTAGTAAAGTAGCATAATACGTAAGATTTTATTATATAAAATAAGTTAATATTGTTTAATTCATTGCTGTAATGAATTAAAATAAGAAGCATTTTGAGCTACTGGGACTAAAATGTTCGAGATTATGGAAAATATTTTCTGAAAATATAATTGATATATCGGTGTTTATTTGTATGCTCTCTTTTCTTTTTCTGATGTCCTGATTGGGCATGTATCATATAATTAGTACAGAAGTGATCCTGAGTATCATTCCACTATGTGATATTAATGTGACCCAGTGCTGTGCAAATTAAGCACTCTATGGGAATTCATTATAGCTCTCAGAACAGCATGAGTGTGATTTAAGTCTCCTTTACTCAAAAGCATCTGAAATTATGATTCATTTATTGCTTAATCTTTTATAAATTGCCTACATGACCACATTAGGCATAT
This sequence comes from Peromyscus maniculatus bairdii, assembly GCF_049852395.1. Classification (NCBI taxonomy): domain Eukaryota; kingdom Metazoa; phylum Chordata; class Mammalia; order Rodentia; family Cricetidae; genus Peromyscus; species Peromyscus maniculatus. The sequence continues at coordinate 100,112,049 of NC_134853.1, forward strand.
TTTGTTTTAAAACCAAAATAATTGGAAAGAAAATACTAATTTGGCCATGCTTATCATTTCAATTTTTCTACAGTGCTGAGTCTTAATGATGATTTGCAAGTCATTTCCATGTGTTAACCTCTTTCAATTGCAGTTCACATGGCTGGGGATGTGTAATATCTGGTGTGCTTGACAACAGGAGGCCTGAATGCCAAATAAGAAACCTACTTTCCAAGTAACTGCTGATGCGTTGAGTGCCACATACACTCACAATTGCCAGCAGCTTTTCTGAATGACTTATTGTAAAGCTTCTGCATATTATTTTCTAATTTATTAGAAATTTACTTAATAGCTGTGGATCTTCTTCAACTTTTCTTTGTCAAGCATGAAATTAATACAGAAATTATTTTGTGAATTACTAAGGGAATCCCCTTGGTTTTCAGCATGTGTTGAGCACAAGATTCTAGTCTACATTAAACTGTCACTTAGTAATTTGTGTGTATACATTTAAAAACAATACTTCAAAAAATAAAATAGAACAACAGAGATAATACGTGAAAGTAGATGTGGGTTTGGAGGAAGAGGAAGAAGTAGAGAGCAGGGGAGCAGGATATGGTAATAGGAGATTGAGATGATTAATGTATGTATACATGAAAGGCCATAGTGAAACACATTATTTTCTACAATTGATAAACTAACAAAATAGGAAAAAAAGGATGAGGTGATGCCCACATAAGCAATATAAAAATTTCCATTTTTCAGTATCCTTTCTGTTATTTTATGCTTAATTACGGAATGAATATTGCTATTTTTAAGTATTTTATACAAAAAATCTAAGCCTTTCATGGTTATATACAGACAATATCTTCCTAAGATCTTCATAAATAATTCACATAAGGAGAATATGCAAACTACATCAGAAATATGCTCATGAGAATAAGTTACAAGCTATGACAGATACACAAATACAGTTTGCTCAAATTTATCATCCATCAGTATTAAAGGAATGTAATATGTTGTTCCCTCCTGAGTTTCTGACATGACAGAAAGTACAACTGAAATAATTTTCTAAATCTAGAATGTTCCTAAAAAATATACAAATTTTGAAATAAATACCTTACTATAAAAATTGGATAACATAAGATCTCTTGTGCAGGTTGAAGGGAACAGAGAAGACAGTAGGAATTAATGGAGGATTCTTTATTCATCTACTATACACCACCTCACATTATGAAATATAGATTTGGAATCTAGTTTCTTAGGTTTCAATATTGAAGTAGTTAGGTTTTTTAAATTTTAATTATTATTATTATTATTATTATTATTATTATTATTTCCTTTTATTTTATTTTACAATACCAGTCAGTTCTATATATCAGCGACAAATTCCCTTGTTCTCCCCCCCTCCTTCAGGCAAATTGATAGAACTAGAAAATATCATTGTGAGTGAGGTAACCCAGCCTCAGAAGGACCAACATGGTATATACCCACTCATAAGTATGTACTAGATGTGAAGCAAAGGATCACTAGACAGCAAACCCCAACTCCAGAGAAGCTAGATAACAAGGAAGACCCAAAGAGGAACATATTGATCACCCTTGGAAGGGGAAATAGATGAGATTTCCATGTGTAAACTGGGGATGAGGGGTAGGTAATAGTTAGCTATATTTTATGCCATGAGAATCACTATAGGAAACTATTTCAACATTCTTAGTTGTGAAATGCACATTTTTTTATTTCAAATATTTTATGTAGCTAACTCCTAAATGTATATATTTGATACATTTTAAATTACTTTCTGAAATTCTTTTTTTTTTTTTTCCTGAGACAGGGTTTCTCTTTGCGCCTTTCCTAGATCTCGCTCAGTAGACCAGGCTGGACTCAAACTCACAGAGATCTGCCTGGCTCTGCCTCCCGAGTGCTGGGATTAAAGATGTGCACCACTACTGCCCAGCTACATTTTGAAATTCTATAATCATCTTGATTGAATATTTTTCATGTGTCATTTACAGTCATCAGGATCCAATAAAAAAACTGAATCATACAAACAGAATGAAAAATAAACTTCATCAAATAATTTGAACTAGGTTAGTCATAAAAATTAACCTCAAATGAAATATAATTTAGTCAGAAGTAAGCAATTTTGTAGCCGTAACTGGTATTTGTAGCATATTTTCAACAAAATGGCTAATAAGCTATAGATATTTTCTGCTTTTCATGGATCAATAATAATAATGATATGATAATAAATAGTATGTTCTAATAAAAATTGAAATTTTATAACTATTCTGTCTTAAAAGAAAATTTTTATTAATTAAAATCATAAATATATCAAGAAGTGATAGAATATTTAAAATCAGCAATGTGTCCTATTTCATTTTTGGTTTTGGTAGTTAACTCAAAATTTTCTGTTTCTTTAGCTAAGATTATGTTAGTTGTTTTGAAAATTTAAAAAAATCTACCTTTTGATGTTATCAATCTTTCCTGATTTTGTCTGTCTCCATTTAATTTTTGTGTCCTTTTTTGCTTATTTCTTTCATTCTGTCAATTTTCTCTTTCTTTCTTGCCTGCCTGCATTCCTGTCTTTTTATTAAAAATAGACTCTTCTCTTACACAATGCATCCTGATCACAGTTTCCTCACCCTCTACTCCTCTCAGATCCTCCAGTCTTTCCCTCTCCTGCAGATCTACTCACTCCCTTTCCCTTTAGAAAGGTGTAGCCCTTCAAGGGACAACAACCAAGCACAGAAAAACATGATAAAATAAGAGGCAAAAGTTCCCATTTTAAGGCTGGACAAGGCAACCCAATAGGAGGAAAAGAGTCTAAGCAGACAAAAGAGAAAGATACACTCACTTCAATTGTTATGAGTCTTACAAAAACACCAAGCTAACAGTCATATAATATACTCAGAAGACCTGGTGTAGACCCATGCAGGCTCTGTTCTTGCTGTTTCATCTCTGTGAGCCCATGTGAGCCTTGCTTAGTTGATTTGATGGGTCATGTTCTTCCGTTACCCTCCATCTGCTCTGATTCTTATAATCTCTCCTACTCCTCTTCCTTGGGGTCCCCTGAGCTCTTAGTGGAGGTATCTAATTGAGAATTCCAATTTATATTCTCTCTGCATAATTTGTGGCTGTGGGTCTCTGTAACAGCTCTTACCTGTTGCCTCTGGAAGCCCCTCTGATAATGACTAAAAAAGGCATCAATCTATGCATGTAGCAGAATATCATTAGGAATCATTTCATCATCATCATCATCATTACACTTGTTTTTGTTGTTGTTGTTATTACTACTACTGTTATTATTATAGCCCTGTTTGGTTTTACCTTAGGTCACAGAGCTACCCAGCTTCCTGTTCCTGGCCATCCATGCAGTGTTGGACATGGACTTCCTTTCCTGATGTGGGCTTCAAGTTAAACCAAACATTGGTTGACCATTCCCACAAGTTTCAGTACAACTCAGAGACAGGACAGTTTGTAGATTGAGGATTTTGTGGTTGTGTTGGTGCTCAGGTGAATCTTCCAGTATCCTGTGGACTGCATTCCGTAGCTAAAAAGATGAGAATTAGAGGTAAGGGCTCCATGTAGGCACCAACTCAACATTTCTATGTTCAACGACCTGTGTGGATGTTGTGAAGAGCAATAGAGCCTCGCTGTCAGTTATCAGAGGTGACTATCTGTCCTACCATTAGCCTGGATTGTTCGGAATCACCATAGGACACCCTGGGCCAACAGCTTGACCCAATGCGCCCCTGGCCCATCGCTGGAAACCTTCCCTGGCTATAAATGCCAGTTCAGATTCTGTATTCTCCATTAATACAAGTCTTCATTATGGTCAGTCTCACAGATTCTTGGAAGTTTCCACTTCACTACGTTTCCATATCACTCTCCAAGTGGTCCCTAATTCCAACCACCTCTCATCAAACTCCCTCCTATCACCTGTTTCACCCTCCCTGATTCCTCTTGCCCACATCACAACCTTCCCAAAGTCAACCTATGAAATCTATTCTAATTCCTCCTCCTCTAGGACTCCTCTTTGATTAACCTTCTTGGTTTTGTGAATTGTAGCTTGATTATCATTTAGTTAACAGATACTATCTACTCATAAGTATTTTTGTCATTTAGGGTCTAGGTTACCTCAGGATAATTTTTTTTTCTAGTTGCATCTATTGCTTACTAATTTTATATGGTTATTATATTTAATAACTGAGTTATTCATTGTATAAATGTGTCATATTTTCTTTATCCATTCTTCAGTTGAGGGACATATAGGTTGTTTCCGGTTTCTGGCTATTATGAATAAAGCCACATCAACATAGGTGAGCAACTGTCCTTGTGGTAGGATGGATGGTGTGTGCCCAAAAGTGGTATAGCTGGGTCTTGATGTAGATCCATTCCAAATTCGTTAAGGAACCCCTACATTGATTTATATAGTGGTTATATGAGTTTGTACTGACACCAGCAATCAAGGATTATTCCCCTTGCTCCATGTCCTCTCCAGCATGAACTGTCACCTGTATTCTTGATCTTTGCCATTCTGACAGGTATAACATGGAATTGTAAAGTAATTTTGAGTTCCATTTCCCTGATGGCTAAGGATATTGAACATCCCTTAAGAGTTTCTCAGCCATTAGATATTCTTCTATTGATAATTATCTCTTTAGGTCTGTACCCTATTTTAATTGAATAATTTTTTTGAGTTCTTCATATATTTTGGATATTAGAACTCTATCAGATATAAAGTGAGCAAAAATCTTTTCCCATTGTGTAGGATGCCATTTTGTCCATTAGACAGTGTCCTTTGTCTTAAGGAAGCTTTTCAGTTTCATGAGAAATCATTAATTGTTTATCTTAGTGCATAAGCTATCAGTGTTCTCTTCAGAACCTTGTCTTTTGTGCCAATGTGTGTAAGTTATTCCCCACTATCTCTTTTATCAGGGTTAGTGTCTCTGGTTTTATGTTGAAGCCTTTGATTCACTTGGGTTTGAGTTTTATACAAGTTGATAAATATGGATCTATTGGCATTCTTCTACATAGAGACAACCAGTTTGACCAATACCATTTGTTAAAGATGCTTTTCTTTTTCCATTGTGTATTTCTGGCTTATTAATCAAAAATGAGGTATCTATAGATGTATGGATTTATGCCTGAGTCTTCAGTTCAATTCCTTGATCAATGTTTTTTTTTTTTTTTTATGCCAATACCATGCAGTTTTTATTACTATATCTCTGTTGCACAGCTTGAAATCAGGAATGGTGATACCTTTAGCAGTTCTTTTATTGTTCAGGTTTGTTTTAGTCATCCTGTTTTTTTTTTTTCTTTTATATATGTGAAACTGTCAATTGTCCTTTTCAGGTCTGTAAAGAATTGTATTGGATGCCGGGCGGTGGTGGCGCACGCCTTTAATCCTGGCACTTGGGAGGTAGAGCCAGGCAGATCTCTGTGATTTCAAGGCCAGCCTGGTCTACAGAGTGAGATCTAGGACAGAAACCAAAACTATACAGAAAAAACTCTGTCTCAAAAAAATAAGACAAACAAATAAAATAGACAAGTCATCTTATTTGATTTTTCCTTTGATGAGTATGAAGTGTTCTTCCCCTTCTCTTGCTTGATGATGTGGTAACTTTATTATAAATACATCATGTTAAGTTGTGTATTGTACTGTTCTCATCAGCATAGAATTATCGTAGCAAAATCAGATGGAAAATACATTTATCTCAATGCATTAACACATGCATTAAATGAAGAATCTGTGATTTTGTCTTATTGGTTTCCTTCCAAATTTGTTATCCCTTTTAAGTTTCTACCATATTGAAAACAAAAGTGTTACTTATAAGTATTTGGCCTACCATACTCTGGAAATAATCAGTCAGTTAAAAAATAATCACTTTGTCTTGAACTTAGAAATATTGTCCTTGAAGTTGTACTAGTGATATATCACCATTTAATATGCAGGAATTATAAATGATAGTCCTAAGAATAGAACCCAAACAATGAATTTTGGGCAAACTTATTAGAAGTGCTTTAATATGTTCTATCTCTTACATACAAAGTCTCTCCCAACTTTAGGATTTGGTGCCCTATCTCAGGAAATCTTGGGGTCCGAGTTTAAAATAAGTACTGTAGTTATATTGTGCTATATTTGTATAATTTAGTCCCATGCACTAGATTTAATCACTAGAGCTTGGTATATTTGTTTTAGATTTAGTAGTACTACAGGGTATTTGCAAAAAAAAAAAAAAGTAGAAGGTGGAAATATGTTATTTTTGAACTTGTGTTTTTCACCCTATTACCTTTGGGCAGACAGCCCAAATTAGGCAATTTTGAAAGCAATAAGCCCTTTTCATTTTTCTCTTCCTTCCTGTTAGAATAACAAGTCAATAGCTGTAGTGAATCACATGACTGAATATAAAAGGTAACCACCAAAGAGAACAGAGTAGGAGTCTAGGATTTTGAAATATCTTCAAACCACTGTATTCAACCTGGCCTGCTATGTTGGCTAGTTTTATGTCAATTTGACATATGATAGAGTCCTCAGACAGTACTGACCCTCAATTGAGATAATGCCTCCATAAGATCTGTAGGCAAGGGCTGTAGGCAAGCCTTTAGAGCATTTTCTTTTTTATTATTATTTTAATTTAAAAAATTATTCATTTTATATACCAACCACAGATCCCTCTCTCTTCACTCCTCTGCCCCCCCTCCCAATTCACCTCCTATTCCTTCCTTCAAGAAGGTAAGGCCTGCCATCTGGAGTCAGCAGATCCTGGTACATTCAGTTGAGGCAGGTCCAAGCCGCTCCCCCTGCATCAGAGCTGTGCAAGGTGTCCCACCACAGGTAGTGGGCTTCAAAAAGCCTGCTCATGCACCAGGGATGGATCCTGATCGTATTGGCAGGGGGCCCCTTAAGCAGATCAAGCTACACAATGGTCCTGTTTATGTAGAGGGCCTAGTCTGGTCCCATGAAGGCCTCACAACTGGTCTAAAGTTCATGAGTTCCCACTATGTTGGTTTGGTTGTTTCTTTAGGTTTGCCCCTCATAATCTTGGTGCTCCTTGTTCATAGAATCCCTCTTCCCTATCTTCGACTGGACTCCTGGATCTCAGTCTTGTGCTTGGCTGTGGATTTCTACATCTGTTTCCATCAGTTACTGGGTGAAAGCTCTATGATGATGGTTAAGGTATTCACTGATCTGATTACCGGGGAAAGCTAGCTCAGGCACCCTCTCCACTATTGCTTGTAGTCTAAGCTGGAGTCATCCTTGTGGATTCCTGGGAGTTTCCCTACACCAGGTTTCTCCCTATCCCCATTATGTCTCTCTCCATCAAGATATCTCTTTCAATGCTTTTGCACTCCATCACTGTTCTAGCTTGACCATCTCATTCCCTTATGTTCTCATCCCCTATCCCCAACCCTCCATTGACCCCCTCACTCTCTCAGGAGATCTCATATATTCCCCCTTCCCAGGGCAATCCATGCATCCCTCTTAGGGTATTTCCTATTAGCTAGCTCCTCTGAAGCTGTGTGATATAGGCTGGTTATCCTTTTCTTTTCATCTAGTCATATAGTTCTTTCATTTGCTTGGTTAGTGTTACACCAAGACATTTTATATTATTGTGGCTATTGAAAAGAGTGTTACTTCCCTGATTTCTGTTTTAGCCCATTTATTGATTGTATATAAAAGTTCTACAGATTCTTTAGAATTAATTTTGTATCCAGCTACATCACTGAAGATGTTTATCATCTGTAGGAGTTCCCAGGTCACTTATATATATGATCATATCACCTACAAATAGCAATACTTTGACTTCTTCCTTTTCTAGTTGTATTCCCTTGATCTTTCTTTGTTGTCTTCTTGCTCTAGCTATAACCTCAAGAAGTATATTGAATAGATATGGAGAAAAGTGGACAACTTTGTCTTGTTCCTCATTTTAGTGAAATTGTTGTATGTTTCTCTCCATTTAATTTGAGGTTGGCTATAGGCTTGCTGTATATTGCCTTTACTATGCTTAAGTATATCACTTTGTATAGAGGTAACTGTCTTATTCAATAACAAACACAGAACCAATGCAAAGATGAAAGCCCAAGAGGTCAGAACTAAGAGCCTTACCCTTCACTGTGCAGCTATTCTCTTCAGCCCTGAGACCTACTTCCTGTGTGTTTGTCTTTATATAGACTGTCTGTTTTGACTTCTCATTGGTTGTATATCCAACCACATGACCTCCTCGTCACTGCCCATTTGTACAGACCTCCATGTCTTCTATGGTTGATATTGAGATTAAAGACGAGTGTCTCCATGCTGGCTGTATCCTTCAACACACAGAGATCCACCTAGCTCTGCCTCCCAAGAGCTGGGATTAAAGGCATGCACCACCACCACCCAGCTTCTGGGATGGCTTGCTGTTAGCTCTGACCCCCAGGCAACTTTACTTATTAACATACAAATAAAATCACATTTCAATACAAATAAAATATCACCATAACCTTGATCCCTATCTCTCCACAACTTTTATTATGAAGGGTGTTGGATTTTGTTAAGGCTTTTTCAGCATCTAATGAGATGACCATGTGGGTTTTTTCTTTCAGTTTGTTTATATGGTGGATTACATTGACAGATTTTCATGTTTAACCATCCCTGCCTCTTTGGGATAAAGGTAGCTTGGCTGTGGAAGATGATCTTTTTGATATGTTCTTAGGTTAGGTTTACTAGTATTTTTTAAGTATTTTTGAATCTATGTCCAAAAGGGAAATCAATATGTAATTTTCATTCTAATTTGAGTCTTTATGTGATTTCAGTGTCAGAGTAACTGTGGCCTCATAAAATGAATTTGACACTGTTACTTCAGTTTTTGTTTTGTGGAATACTTTGAGGAGTACTGATATTATTTCTTCTTCAAAGTCAGGTAGAATACTACAGTAAAAACATCTCGCCCTGGTCTTTTCTGGTTGGGCAACTTTTTGACTACTTCTATTTCCTTGGGGTTTATAGTTCTGTTTCAATTGTTTATCTGATCTTGATTTAACTTTGGTAAGTGGGATCTATAAAAAAACTCTCCATTTCTTTTATATTTTTCAGTTTCATTTTTTTTAAATGTATGACCTCATAATACTTTGGCTTTCCATGGTGTGTTGTTATATTCCTCCTTTTCATTTATGATTTTGTTAATTTGCATATTCACTTTCTGTCTTCTAGTTAGTTTGTTAAGTGTTTGTCTAGCTTGTTATTTTTTTCAATGATACTCTTTGTTTCATTGATTCTTTTTATTGTTCCCCATGTATTTATTTTATGGATTTTAGCCCTGAATGTTATTATTTCTTGCCATCTACTTCTTTTGAGTGTGTCTGCCTTCTTTTTGTTCTAGGGCTTTCAAGTGTGCTGTTAAGTAGTTACTGTGAAATCTCTAATTTTTTTATGAAAGCACTTAGTGCTATTAACTTTCCACTTTGCACTGCTTTCATTGTGTCCCATGAGTTTGGGTATGTTGTGTATTCATTTTCATTGAATTCTAGGAAGTATTTAATATCTTTCTTTATTTCTTCAGTACAGAGTTTTTCAGTTTCCATAAGTTTGTATGCGTTCTGTTGTTGATATCCAGGTTTATTTCATAGTGATCTGATAAGATACATGAGTTATTTCAATTTTCTTTATCTGTTGAGACTTGCTTTGTGACTGAGTATTTTGGCCACTTTGGAGAAGGTTCCATAAGGTGCTAGAAGAAGGTATATTCTCTTGTGTTTTGGTTAAATGTAATTGAAGATCCAAGTAAATCCACACACCTATGGGAATTTGGTTTTTGATAAAAGCCAAAATTATACAATGGAAAAAAGAAAGCATCTTTAACAAATGGTGCTGGTTTAACTGGATGACAGCATGTAGAAGAATATAAATAAACACTAACCTATCTCCCTGCACATAACTCAAGGCCATGTAGATCAAAGAACTCAACATAAAACCATGTACAATGCATGTAATAGAAGAGAAAGAGAGGACAATCCTTGGATGTATTGGTACAGGAGACAATTTTCTGAACAGAACACCAGTTGCACAGGCACTAAGATGAACAATAAATAAATGGTACCTCATGAAAACAAAAAGCTTCTATAGGGCAGAGGATGCTCACAAAAAGACAAAATGGCAGCCTACAGAGTGGGAAAAGGTCTTCACCAACTTGGGATCTGACAGAGGACTGATATCCAAAATATGTAAACTACTCAAGAAACTAGACATCAACAAACCAAATAATACAATTAAAAATGTCATACAGATCTAAACAGAGAACTCTCATCAGATGAATCTCACATGGCCAATAATCCCTTAAAGAAGTGTTAAACATTCTTAGCCATTAAGAAAATGCATAGCAAAAGCACTTTCCTATTCCATCTTACACTTGTCATAGGCCAAAGCAGCTTATTTATTAACCAATGGGAACAACATATATTCATCCACAGAAAGATATAATCCAGTATTTTCCCTTTTCTATCTAATAAAAAAGGAAGATTTTAGCTTTAATATAGTAAAATTATATATAACAAACAGTTATCAAGAAGAATTATAGTCACAATATCTAGTCTATTTCTGTTTGGCAAAAGTAAAGAAAATATAATATTTTATCATCTATCCTGTATTTGTGAGTCTAATGTTTTATATCTAATTTATCTTTTATCGTAACCAAGGAAAATATAGCTATATCTCTCTAGTCTTCAACTCCATCAAAGACCCTTAGATAATATTATCTAAGTAAACAGGATGAGAATTGTAAGCAACTTCAAAAAATCTAGAATGACAGAGATAACTGTCTGCCTGGACAGTCACTCAAAGTTTCTCTGCAATATTGGGGCATCGAGCTTCAGCTTATAGGCCTAGAGTTTCTTAGTCACTTCTCCCTGTGTCCTGTAGAATGTCTGGCAGTCTCCTCTGTGAAGCAGGATCCTGGTGGATCATCTTGCCTTGTTTTGGCAAAATTTAGTGGTCATTTTTACATGGGTCCTGCATGTCCAATTGATGCAACATTTTGTCAAGCAGTCCAGGCAAGAGCAGTTTCTTGTCCAAATAGCTAACTTCTGTGAAGATAAAAGCAGAACCTCTTTTCTAAAGCAACAAGTTCTTAGACATAAATTTTGAAGTCAAGATATCTTTAAAATATGCATATTAGTTTAAATGAGTAGCCTTTACAATCAAATATCTTTCTGCAGTTAAAAATCCTAAAGACAATATAATCCAGACTCTCTGTGTGATTTCCATCTTTATGTGGCTTATTTTTTATATTACTTTTACTATCTCTTTAAATACTTATTTTTAAAACGATCTATTTCTATATATAACTGCATATATTCCTCTTTTTCTCTCTTCCGAGGCTATGTACATTTTTACACACTCTGTAAAGAGTTTACAGTTTTTTTCCATGTGAATCTGTTGTGAATCTATAATCCTTCTTTGACCAGGAGAGATTTTAAACTGTTAAACTGTGTGGTTAGGATGAAAAGCAGCAACCTTGGCTGCTGACTCAACCCATCTCACCCTCCCAACATGGTGGAGGTACTCAGGAGAGTCACACTTACCCTGCCAACTCTGAGGTCCATGCTGCCACCAGGTAGTGTACAGCTGGCCCATATAACTTTTTTTGTAGTAGCAAAAGCTAAATTCACCATGTAGTGCAGTGCACTGCATTGAGAAACTTCTGTGTATCTCGGCAGGAATCCTCCATGCTATAGCTCAAGCCCACACACCATAAACCTGCCATAGTGTAGCTCATGGCTTGCCTCAGAAACACGTTTAGGAAGTTATTTTTAGCTCCGTATTAGAGTTTTTTTTTTAAGCCTTCTCAGTTTTTGGTGGAAATTCTCACTACCACATCTGGGTGCAAAATGTAGTCAGAAGGTCTCTTCTTTTCAGCCCAACCCCGAGGTCCCACAGCTGCTTATAAAATACTCACTCAGAGGATTAATAATTTTTACAAACTGTATGGTCTATGACAGGTCTATGGCTAAGTTTCTATATCTTAAATTAACCCATTTCTATTAATCTATGCTTTTCCATGTGTTCCGTGGCTTTACTGGTCTGTGGGTATGTTGTTCCTCGGGTGGTAGACTGGTGTCTCCCCAGGATCTGCCTTTCTCTTTTCTGTCTTTCTCCTTGGATTTCTTGTCTGCTTCTAGGCTGCCTTGCCATAGTCCAAAGCAGCTTATTTGCTAACCAATGGGAAAAACATATTCACAGCATACAGAAAGACACCCCCCAGCAGATGTGCTGGATAAAAAAAATGCAAAAAAAAAATGTGGAGGAGGGCAACCCCATTGACTGACCCAGCTTGAGATCCATACCTGTAGCTAGAGTTTTCTCCAGTCACACCCAGGCCTGCAGCCACTCAGACCCAAGTAAACATACAGAGACTTATATTACTGACAAACTGTATGGCCTTGGCAGGCTCCTTGCTATCCAGTTCTTATATCTTAAATTAACTCATTTCAATCAATCTGTAAGTTGCCATGTGGCTTGTGGCTTACTGGTACTTTCACATCATGCTTCCTCTGTCTCTGGCAGGTGACTCCTCCTTACTCAGCCTTCCTCTTTCCAGAATTCTCCTTCTCTGTTTATCCTGCCCATACTTCTTGCCTTGCTACTGGTCAATTAGCATTTTATTTATCAACCAAATCAGAGCAGCATATTCAGAGCATACAGAGTAACATCACCCATCACATACCATTAGAGGGAACTCACCCCTGACACTGCCTGGAGGTTCAGAACCCAGAGGATGGATAGCCCAGAGATCTAGGATAGAACTAAGCATGGACAATAAACTGATTCAAGTGATATTCTGTTCTGCTCATATACTTATCAATTGATGCCTAGCCAAATTGTAATTGGAGAGGCTTTACCTTGCAATTGATGGAAACAAATGCACAGATCCACAGGCAAACATTAGGCTAAGTTAGGAGTATCCGGTAGAAGAGGAAGAGAAAGGATTTTAGGAGCCAGAAAAGTCAAGGACATTGCAAGAAAACCCACAGAATCTACTAACCTGGGCTCACAGAAACTGTACCAACAACCTGTGAGCTAGCATGGGAAAGACTTAGGCCCTCTGTACTTATTTTATAGTTACATAGCTTGGTCTTTTTGTGGGACTCCTATCAGTGAGAACAGGGGCTGTCTCTAAATCTGTTGCTTGTTTTGGGGACCCTTTCCTCCTACTGAACTGCCTAGTACAGCCTTAATAGGAGAAGGGGTACATAGTCTCACTGCAACTTTATATACCATGGCTGGCTGATATCAATGGGAGCCCTGCCTATTTCTGAAGAGAAACAGAGAAGGATGAGTGGATCGAATGGGGATAGGCTGAGTAAGGGGAGAAAAGGGAAGGGAAACTATGGTCAGGATGCAAAAACAAAAACAAAAAAACAATCACAAAAATAAATAAGTACAAAAAATAATTCGTAGGTTTAGCATCATGATTTGGAGGCTGAATTTTCCTTTAAGAATTGTTTAATTGTTCATTTTAATCCAAAATTTTACTCTTCTAGCTAAACCCCATAACTAGTGAGCATGTTGCCAGAACAGATCATAATCTGATTCTACTTTTCATGCTCAGAATGGTGTTTAGGCCCAAAATAACAAGTGATTCTTAAATCTGCATATATGTATCATTGGTGGTTCTGAGGTCCTTTTCTTCTCCAGATGATAACATTGTTGACCTTACAATTCTTCAAGCTCCTTTCTTGAGGCATTTGTGGGATATTTTGTTATTCTACTACCCTTGGATTGTGGAACATTTATAGGATTATCTTATTTAAAGGTAGTATCCCCGAGGCTCTAAACTGAGGCCTTTCCTTTCATCTCATATTTATTTTTTCCTGGGGAATGACATATATGTGTGAGACATCAATTGCTAAATTGTCTTTAGTATAATTAGGTCCATCAGCCATGACCCTCCTTCTAATAGTAATATATTAGTTCACATGGCTTATAGTTATTTTATCCCATCCTAAATAACTCAAAAATGCCTTACATAGCTCAATTGCTGTACAAGTATATTATGGAATTTTCTATTTTTGTATAAAATTTCTATGATCCCCAAGAAGAATGTGTATTCATCCTTTTTTCATGTCTATCCTTTCTGATGTACTGCAACATTCCAATTTCTAAAGATAGATTTACCAAAGTATGTACTAATATGTTGTTCCATATAGATCCCTAAATGACACAGAATGATAATGAGACAAAAGGTCACTTGCTGAAAATTCATAGTGGTGCCCCACTGCAAAAAAACAACAATCACACAGCTCATTGGATTTAGAGAGGGTGAGCTGATGCTTTCATGGGGCCTAAAACCTTACTTTCTAATCTCTTTGTCATGATAAGGTGCTTTGCACGCTACAGAAATAGAAACCTGGATACCCATTCAGTCACAAAGATGTCCACCTATAATCTGCACTGCCTATAAGATGCATTGGGGCAATGGTGGCACAGGACATTTGTGTGTGGCCAACCAATGTCTAGTTTAATTCAAGACACACACAGAAATAGGGAGTCCGTGCTCTACAATGCCTGGGTAGCCAGGAACTGGAGACTGGATAGCCCAGAGATGTAGGGTACAACCAAACACTACAGGGAAAATAAATAAATGGATAGATAGATAGATAGATAGATAGATAGATAGATAGATAGATAAAAGTAAAATGTCAATGAAATGATTCATAGTGATATTCTGCTATATTCACATATCAGTGCCTTATCTAATTGTTATCAAAGAGGCTTTCTCAGTTAGCAGATGGAAGCAGTTGCAGAGGCCTCCAGCTAGGCATTATGCAGAAAGAAAGTCTAAATTGAAGGTCTCCAAAGGATCCCTACCATCAGAGATCAGGGTGCCCCACAAAAGAGGGGAGAATAGATTGTATGAATATAGGGGATAGAGGATACTAGGAAAACATGGCCTAGCAAATCACTTAATTAGGACTCACATGGGTTCACGGATACTGAAATGGCAAGCAGGGGCTTTCATGGGTCAGAACCAGGTCCTCTGAACACATGTTATGACTGTTAGCCTAGTGGTTTTGTGAGAGTCCTAACAGGGGGAGTGGTGTATCTCTGACTTTTTGCCTAGTCTTGAAACTCTTTCTCTCCTATCGGGTTGATTTGTCCAGTTATATGAGCACCTTTGCCTTGACTTTTTATTCTTATTTTATCCTGTTTGACTGTTGTCTCTTATAGGCTTATTCTTTTCTGAAGGAGAAATAGAGAGGAAGTGTGTCTGAAGAAAAGGGGACAGTGGTGGGAGGTAGGAGCAGTTGAGGGAGGGGAAACATTGGTTGTGATGTATTGTATGCAAGAAGAATTCATTTTCAATAAATAAATAAATGAAAATAAAGACATACTTCCTTGTGTGCGAGGCAGGGGGATATTTTTCCTCATTCTGTAGGTTGCCTCTTTAGTTGAATGTTAATATTCTTTGCTGGACAAAAGTAATTCAGTTTAATGAAGTCACATTTATTATTTACCTTAATGTCTAATGAAGACTATAGAGGTCCAGCCCCCTATAGTCTTTTCCCAGAGTTGCAGAAGAGATGCTACCAGTGGCAAAGAATTAATCAGAGGGATGTTGAATGAATCTAAGTACTGAGCTCTTCAGTCCTTTCACTTTATTCTTCTAAGTCATTTCTGTCTACATAGCTTCTTTTCTGTTCTCATACTTAGCTCCTCTCAGTCCCTTCTCCTGCTGTTCATTGTTCTATCCATCTTTTTTTTCTTCTTCTCTCAAGTTTCCAGGTTATATACACATATAATCAGCAATTCTTTGGCTTTGGCCACTTTCTGGATCAGGCAGGGCAAGTGTATTCAGTAGATAAGTAGCCTGCATCACAGCCTGATGCACCTGGTTTGTAAAAGCCCTTTTGTTCTAAGTTAATTGTTAAAGAGGGAATCTTTTAGAACTAGGGATACTACTTGAGCTATGGGAGAAAGGAGGGTTTAAGCTTAATTTTCACAAGAAATAAAGCTTTGTATCTAATATCTGCCTTGCCTTGGCAGTTGTCTCAGTAAGATACTAACCTTACCTCAGGAAACTAGCGGGTGGTCTGAATGCTCATCTATCTGCAGTCTGTCCTTGTATGTTTAGCAAGTATCTCAGACAAAATACTTTTGTCCAGCATTGGCTCTTGTCATACTTGTTAATGAATATAATTATAGAAAGCTAGTCTTCTGAGTCTAATGCTAACAAGGAAATGAGGCCTGAAAAAAGGGGGTCTTGACTGCATGCTGTTTTCAACAGAGTTGGGGTAGGTATCGAAATACCCCAATAGAATAGGGGAAATTGTGCCCAATGAAAGATCAATGACACTTTTAGAAGTTCTTGGGAAAAGAATCAGATGGGAAAGCTACAATATCACAAAAGAAATTCATTGCAGGAGACAGCTAATGCATTCAAAATCCACTATCACCAATATTCCTTGAGTTTTGACTTTTCCAGGTAGTAGCTTTGTCCATTGTCAGTTGAATTCCTACTTCATATTTCTTTAGCTCATAGTAAATGTCTAGTATATTGTGGTCCTGTTCAGAAAGTCCTTTCATGTGCCAATAAATTTAAGCATATTTACTTTCTCCTCTCTCAGATTCATGGTATCCAGCCTTATGTTGATGGCCTTTCTCCACTTGTAGTTGAGTTTTGTTCAGGGTAGAACAAAGAATACATGTTCTTCCTTCTGCATGGGCTATCAAGTCTGACCAGAACCATTTGTTGAAGATGTTCTATTTTCCCCAATGTGTATTATTGGTGTCTTTTTCAAAATTCAGGTGGTTGTAGGAGCATGAATTATATGTAAGTCTTCAATTCCATTCTGTTCATTCATGAGTATTTTTGTTTCAGTCCAGTATCATGCTGTTTTATCACTATGTATCTGGCAACATAGATTGAAATCTTTTAATCTTTAATGATAGTTCCAGTAGTTCTTTCATTATTCCTGATTGTTGTAGCTACCCTGAGATTTTTTCTGTTCCAATATGAAATTTAAAATTATTTTTTTCAATTTATGTGATGAATTGAGCAAGAATTTTTGCACATTAGACTGAATTTATACATTTCTTATGACACAATGGCTATTTTTACAACATCAATCCTGTTAATTACAACATTAATCATGTTAGTCCTTGACTTTGGGAGCTTTTCAATCTTTTGTTATTTTCTTCAATTCTCCTTCCAGTGTTTCAATATTTTTATTGTGAAAATCTTCTACCATTTTTGTTATAATTATTTCCATTTTTTGAGGCAGACATGAATGGAATTGTTTTTTTTTATTTCTTTCTTGATATGATTATCTTTTAAGTACAGTAAGGCTACTGATTTCAAGAGAGAGGAGACATAATACAGTTGTACATGGTATGAAGTTTAATACTGGTACAGGAAGAATGTACTGAGGAGGATTATGAGAGGGCAAGGTAAACAAGAAATACAGTAAGTCTTAAACTGACACAAAAGATATTTTAAAAATTAAATTGAAACCTATTATTGTAGAAACTTCTTAAATATTTACATGCACATACAAAAGAGTTTAAGTGGATTTACTCTATAATGGGGCAACATTGCCTATATTAGGCACCAAAGGCACAAAATCCAAACAGTACAGGGCCAGGAAGGGCTTACCTCCTTCAGAGTTCTTGGCAAGTGAGATCATGTGTCACTATCATGACAGGATACTGCAATGCTACTAGCTTACCTTCCAGACTTTCATGGTAAGACTCTATTGTTAAAAGGTCCATAAATTTGATTCATAAAACATGGGGAAATCAGGTTCATATCACCTAGAAGCTTTACCCTATTTGCTACCTTTTATATGACTAGGAGGTGTTATGAGTTCTACCAAAGGAGAAAAATAATCCCTGATCTTCCCCGTATATGGACCTTGCCAGCTACACTAGCAACTCACCTGACAAGACTCTCCCACTGATAAGATAGCATGAATATCATGGCAGTAATCATTACTTTCAAACTGAATATAAGGCCTGCTCCACAAGCTGAACCTAATACCTTGAACTATTTTTGGAGCCAAGAACCTCTAGCTAAATTGATCATTGATACTAGGTGAGAACCTACTAATATTATTAAGCTAACTCCATACAATGATTATAATGATTACTCAAGACTTCACAACCCTCATCAGATAAGCTCCATTTTATGACTGATGTAGCTTGATAAAGTGATGCACAAATTGTCAAGGTGTAGAGAATAAGAGAGTGAAGCATTACCAACCCTCAAGGGGATGTCTCTGTCTATTACACATAGCTCAGTGATCATGGTCAAAGAGAGGAAACAAAGACAGTGGCAGCCACTGGAGATGAACTACTAAAAAAAATGCTTATAGACAAAGCAAAGCAGGTGCACATACAAACTCAACAGAAATGGAAGCAGAATACACATGACCTACACAGAGTCTCTATAGACAAAATTCTAGCACTAA
Source organism: Peromyscus maniculatus bairdii (assembly GCF_049852395.1). NCBI lineage: Eukaryota > Metazoa > Chordata > Mammalia > Rodentia > Cricetidae > Peromyscus > Peromyscus maniculatus. Next base: position 100,130,472 of record NC_134853.1, read on the forward strand.
TAGAGGAGGGAGGACAAAGTATCTCCTTTACATAAGGAGCCACCGGCAGTTGTTAGATACTGGGAAAAAAGAGGGTAAGATTTTTTGAGGGTGTGGTTCCTGGTAGGTAGACTACTCTCTAATGAAGACTGTAGCAGGAATCTTAAAAGTTCTTATTAATAAAATCAAACCCGAGGCCAGTTATTGGGGTCAATGCTGGTAGATCAGAGAGACAGAACAAGCCACAGCTATCTCACCTTGCCAGTTTCTCAGCTGGTCCTGTTTCCTCAGACTGGAAGCTTCTGTGTCCTCATCCCAATGGCTCTCAGCTGAACTGTTGCTGGAAAGCCTGAAGCTTAACCCGCCACATGCTTAACCAGCCAAAAGCCTCTAGTTTCTGGTCCTCACGCCTTATATATCTTTCTTCTATCTACCACCACTCCCTGGGATTAAAGGCTGGCTTTCTGGGATTAAAGGTGTGTATCACCATGCTTGGCTATTTCCAATGTGGCCTTGAACTCACAGAGATCCAGATGGATTTCTGTCTCTGGAATGCTAGGATTAAAGGTGTGTGCTATCACTGCCTAGCTAGTGGCTTGTCTGTTCTCTGACCCCGGATAAGTTTATTAAGGTACACAATATTTTGGGGAACACAATACCACCACAGAAGACTGTAGATGTAACCAACCGTCTTATTAAATAAGAAACACAGAAACAATGTAAAAGAGAAAGCCAAGAAGTCAGAGCTCAGAGCTAAAATCTCACCCTTCCTCCTGCTGTCCCAGCTTCGCGAAAAGAGACCTACTTCCTGTCGGTTCGTATTTTTAAAGTATGTTGTTCTGCCTTCTCATTGGTTGTAAACCCAAACACATGACTGCCTCGTCACTGTCTGAATGTACAGCCCCCTAGGTCTTAAAGGCATATGTCTCCAATGCTGGCTGTATCCCTGAACACACAGAGATCTTATGGGATTAAAGGCGTGTGCCACCACCGCCACACTCTTGCTATGGCTCTAATAGCTCTGACCCCCAGACAACTTTATTTATTAACATACAATCAAATTAATATTTCAGTACAAATCAAAATAATATTTCAATACAATTAGATTACCACCACATTTCCCCTTTTCTATTTTAATAAAAAGAAAAAAAGCAAAAGGTTATGACTAACAAAAGAAAAACTATATACAAAAGTACAATAACTATATACAATATATACAAGTAATAAATACCTAAACAGGTATTTGACGAATCAGAGAAAATAATTCCATTATCTATCCTATTTTGATAATTCCAAGATGTATCTAATGTACTTTCTATCCTAATTAATTTTCAACTATAACTAACTAATCTTCAACCATAACTAACTAATCTTCAACTCCCTCAGAGACCCAAGAAGGGAATAATATTAGCTAACAAAAATAAAAACAGGAAGTGCATGCAAGCAACTTCCAAAAAAATTTTGTGAGTTGACAGAAACAGCCAGCTGCCTGGGCAGTCACCTGAGGTTTCTCCGCAGTGTTGGGGCATCATCTCCAGCCTATAGGCTTAGTGTATCTGACAGACTCATTTGTGAAGTAGGATGTACACAAGGTCAACAGTTCAACCTCACATTGGGTGAGAGCAGTCCACGTACCAGAAACACCTGAATTCCACTAGTGTCCTGTCATGATTCAGGATTTTAAATTCTGGAAATTGTTGACAGTTTTTTAATTCAGCTGTCCATTCTTCTTGGCTGTGTATATATGGCTTCATCTCAGCATCCCCTTCTTCTCCACATCCCTCTATTAAATGCCAGTCTACTTTTGAGAGGCATGAGCTTTCAGCTGCTGTTCCATTGTACAACAGAATCCATCGGCCCTCTGCCTGTTAAGCTGCCTTTGAAGAAAAGGGCACCGTACCTTTTCCGGATGCGAAGGCCACTTCAGGGATGGGGCCATATTGTCCTGGCCTCAGAAGATGCCTTTTGATAAAGCCATAACCACACTTGTTTTGGCAAGAATCAGTAGTCCCTTGTTTCGTGATCTGTCTGTCCATTTTGTCCTGTTGATTCGAGGATACTTTGTTGTCCAGTGGCTAACTTTTGCCAGAATGAAAGTTGACTCCATATGCAGTTTCTTCAATGCCCATATTTTCTCTAAAGTAGATTGGTACTGCCAGGAGCCGACATGTCTCAAAAAAGAAAAATTTTCTAAGTTATTAAAACATTTTAAATGCCATATTCTGTAGATCTCTGAAGGGTTTGAAGATGACCTGTCTAAAACATCTCTGCTCAATTTTTAAAACATATCTAATATGACTACAAGTTCTATAATAATGTCTAACTACTAGCTTTCATTTCTTTATATCCTAATAGTTGATAATAATAACATTCAAGGATCAGAAATTTGCATTACATTGTTAAATGGATGGAATAAATACAATTAGAAATATACATATAGCATTTTCTAACAATATCAGTTTCAAATTTGTGTACAATATAAAACAATTCAATCCAATGTAAAGTATTTAAAACTAGTAATTGTCTTTCTCTTTTCTTTCTTTTTTTTTTCTTTCTTTCTTTCTTTCCTTCTTTCTTTCTTTCTTTTTTTTTTTTAAACAAGAACCTTAAATCTAATCTCCTTTGCTTAGCCTTTTTCCTAACCCTTGACAATAACTTGTAACCAACCCCCCTAAATACTGAATATTATCCCAGACCCAAAACCCATTAAAAAGACCAAAAAACCACCCGCCCCACACCACCTCTTTGGGAATGTGGGCGTCGTATTCTTAAAATTGCTTCCTGCTGGGTATGGGCGAAGTTTTCTTTATCCTGAAAGAAAAATTTTAGGTTAATTGTCAAATTCTAGGAGAGGTAACTATATCCTTCATTATCCAGTCTGTGTATAATGCCAAAGTTGAGGGTTTATCTCAAGTCCTTATTCAAGTAGTCTTTGAGACTGGATCATCTCAGCTAGTCATCTCAAATTTGCTCTGAGCACCTTGTAGTTCAAAGCTGATCTGTGGATGATGTTTGTCAGCTTAATGATATTATTATTGTCCATGTGGAATTGTTGTTGTTGTGGGGCCCCATCTTCTTTCTGGAGACTTCAGTTGATGTTAGGCCTGGCCATGATTTCCTGCAGAAAACTGATAAGAGACTCGAACACAAAAACATATATATGCAGCTAGCCTTTTTTCTAGAATTAGTTAGTGTGTCTTTGGAAGATCATCAGTTATTGTGCCCTGTTCTTGTATAATATGGATGGCTGGTGACCACTCATTAGAACAATATCTTCTAATATTTCTCTCAGTAACATGTGCTAGTTTATGATTTGTTTCTGAGATTGGAGGGATGTTAATCTGAGTATTCCATTGTTGCAACAAGTCTCGACCCCACAGGTTCATAGTTATGTTAGCCACATATGGTTTTAATTTTCCTCTCTGTCCTTCTGGACCTATACATTCGAGCCATCTTGCACTCTGTTTCACCTGAGATAATGTCCCAATTCCTAACAGTTGAACGTTTACTTCCTGAAGAGGCCAAGTTGGATGCCAAAATTCTGGTGCAATTATGGTAACGTCCGCACCTGTGTCTACCAGACCAGACAACAAAACACCATTTATTTTTATTGTTAATTTTGGTCTTTGTTCATTAATAGAAGTTTGCCAAAAAATTTTCTTTATGTTTTCTCCTGAATTTTCTATTCTCTCTGTTTCATCATTCTGACCAGCATGATTTATTCCAATAGGCATTTGGTTATTTAATCACTCTCCAGAGCAGGCATTTCCTCTATGGCTGCCGGAAAGGTTTGAACTGGATTTGCACTGGGGGCCTGCCTGAGGCCCCTCTGGGAGTTTCCCGAAGACTGAGGCAAAGGATTACCCTGTCTGTCCTTTGTTGATCTACATTCGTTGGTCCAGTGTTTTCCCTTACCACACCTTCTGCATACTCCAGAAGGAAGGGGCATTCTGTTGCCATTGTTCCTTGAAGAAACATTGTTTCTGGAAATGACCTGTCTACAGTCCCTTTTCAAATGTCCTTGCTTTCCACATCCATAACATCTAACACTCCTCAAACCTTTTGAAATTACTTCTCCTACCCATGTATCATCATGCTCATCAGCTTCAACATTAATTGTTTCTCTAATCCAATCTTCCATAGGTGCAGATCTTGCCCTTAATGGCCTGATTATTCTTTTGCATGCTGCATTCGCATTCTCAAAGGCCAAAGATTCAATTATTGCCTTACCAGCTTCTGAATCCGAGACCGTTCTCTTTACTGCTGAAGCCAGTCTTTGTAAAAAATCTGTAAAAGACTCTTTTGGGCCTTGCTTCACCTTTGTAAATGACTCAGATTTTTTTCCTGGTTCCTCAACTTTGTCCCATGCATTCAAGGCTGCCGTTCGACATAAAATTAGGGTTTGGACATCATATAAACATTGTGCTTGTGCTGAAGCATATTGGCCTTCGCCCATAAGCTGATCCTGGCAAACTTGTACTCCTTTATCCCTCCATTGTTTTTCTATGTTTTTAGCCTCCTCCTTAAACCAAGTCAGAAATTGAAGTCTCTGGCTGGGTTCCAGAACACCTTGTGCGAGGTCCCGCCAGTCCTGTGGTACTATCCTATTATATGTTGACCAAGTGTTTAACATTTGCTTTACATATGGGGAATGCATGCCATAAGATACTATTGCCTCCTTAAACCTTTTTAAATCCAACATTTCAATTGGAGCCCAAGTATTTTGTGTAGCCATTTGATCAGGCATCTGCTGTACTGTTACAGGATAAATTAAGGGTGACTGTGTGAAAACAGGCTTTCTTTCTGCAACCTTATGATCCCGACTTGAAACAACTTCACTGTTAATTTCTTCTGTCTGAATTTTTACAGGTTTAACAAGTTCTTCTAACGCTGTTATCCTGGCACTTAAATTGACTATCTTTTTAAATATTAAAATGTGGATTATTATAGTGATGAGGTGCATAATTCCACCAATACTAATATTATATAGTTGTTCCATTGCCAGACTGCCTAAAATTTCGAACAAAAACCAATTTTCTTCCAATGTACACATAAAACCCATTTGTTTTTTAATGTGGAAAAAAATTCTCTTTTAGATAGTTTCCTTTAAAATATCTGATATATTATGACTTACCAAATCTGCGTAGAACAGTAGAAATCCGAGGGGATTTTCAAAGCAGCCACCTAGTGTCCCAGGTGTAAATCCAGAGAGAGAGAGAGAGAGAGAGAGAGAGAGAGAGAGAGAGAGAGAGGAAAGAGAGAATGCACAAGAAAGCGTAGCCGGCTAAAGCTTAAATGCAGCCACGTGTTCCCTCTTGTGCCGAGTCAAGGCTTGGGTCTGGCTTCCTTAAGCTCCGACCACGTGCTTTGACTTTACAGGCAGGGCCCTGTTCGGCAGGGCAGGTCTGAGTTGTTTGTAGCACCGGCTTTAGGCAAGCTGCTCACAGACCTAGGCCCGGGCTAGAAGTTGCTACCCGGACTAGGACGCCAGCAGCTCGGACTAAGAAGCCGATCGCCGCCGGCCGCCGTGTGCCGCCGCTGCCGCCGCCGCCGCCGCCGCGGGCCGCCTGCCGCCCTTGCGGGAAAGCGGACCTGCTGCCAAGCCAAGCAGTTTTTAATGGATTCTCCCCACGTTGGGCGCCAGATGTAGATGTAACCAACCGTCTTATTAAATAAGAAACACAGAAACAATGTAAAAGAGAAAGCCAAGAAGTCAGAGCTCAGAGCTAAAATCTCACCCTTCCTCCTGCTGTCCCAGCTTCTCGAAAAGAGACCTACTTCCTGTCGGTTCGTATTTTTAAAGTATGTTGTTCTGCCTTCTCATTGGTTGTAAACCCAAACACATGACTGCCTCGTCACTGTCTGAATGTACAGCCCTCTAGGTCTTAAAGGCATATGTCTCCAATGCTGGCTGTATCCCTGAACACACAGAGATCTTATGGGATTAAAGGCGTGTGCCACCACCGCCACACTCTTGCTATGGCTCTAATAGCTCTGACCCCCAGACAACTTTATTTATTAACATACAATCAAATTAATATTTCAGTACAAATCAAAATAATATTTCAATACAATTAGATTACCACCACAGAAGACCATACATCTAGGAGTAAACTAACACTTGTTTGATTGAAAGGCAAAGTAAGACACAAATTTGGTGGCCATGGAAGGGAGAATGGACTGGGAAGAATGGGAGAAGAGGGAAAATATAATCATAATGCATTGTACAAAATTCTTAGTGAACTCAAAGAATGAAAAAAATACACATTTTGAGTCAATATTTTCTGCTAAGTCCTGTACGTAAAGAGAGATGCCAATATTCTACATCATCTTTGCAGATGTGTTTGGAAACCAATTTCAGCATTTCCATGATTTTAGATTTCTACTATCAAATATTAAAAAGGCTTTAATGAACATCTCTGCTTCAAAATGTATGTCTAGATTTGTATAAGTAGCTACATCCAAATATAGGCACATATATTTTTCTAATTACAACTATGTAATAGTCTAAAAAATCATACTTCTATATTCAATTTATATAGTCTATATGGAACTGTATTTATTATAAATTTGTTTTTCTCCAAATGCATGTGATTATTGTTTTTAGTCACTCAAATATTTCTTCTGCATTAAAATGTTTGAAACTGTAATTTTCACTCTTATTGGATGTATTTTATCTTTCTTCCTATATCTAGTTCAATATTTAGTGAAGTAGCTTTGAGTTTTAGAGAAAATATTTAATATTTTGCAAACAGTTAAAAATGTACTAAAGTATGAAGACAGCACTTTCCACATATATAAGTGTATTTTACAAACATTTTAAAATATAAATTTTGATTTCATATTAATTGCTTATGGTATGATGTAAATTTTAAGTTCATTTCAACAAACACTTATGAGCCTATAAATGCAAGAGTTTTTCAACAGCAATGGAACCATACTTTGTCTTCTGTTGTAGTATGTAAACTTATTTTTGAAAATGAGTCCTTATATTCAAATCTTTTCAGTTTTTACAGTGTTTTGTGTTCAGTAATGTAGTTAATTTTTCATCATTTTTGAAAATTAAGTCTCAATTGAACCTGCTTTATGGAAACAATGTTCTTATAATTAACTATTAGTTGTTAGGGAAGTTGACTTTCAAACTCAATTTTATAAACAACTAACATTTCACTCTTGTTTTTAATTGTTTGGTGACCATGATGAGACACATACTATTTGTATGTTAATGATAGAAATACATTTTTTTTCTTTAAAATTGCTCTTACTAATTCAGAAACAAAAAAGGATTTTGAAAAATATAGAGGATGAAAAGAAGGAAAATGAAAATTACTGCATGTGTACATGGGCACTTTTATAACTACTGCTATGTTTAATAAAGATTGAAGTAATGTCGAGTTTCTTATTTGTTTCTGGCATTTAGCATTATATCATTTCTTGATAATACTAAAAATTTTGTTAAATAAAAATGTTGAAATCATACCTAATTTACAACATATTCCACTGAAGAATCTACTTTGTGAAAAATCATAGAAGTATAGTTGTTATGTCACCATTTTACAGTGGGTCTTCAATAAAGACCCATTAATGATTAGGAGCTAATTATCAGAATAGGAATGAACATAATTACTTACTTAGGGTTTATGACTGTGGCAAAACATCTTGACCAAAAAGCAAGTTAAGGAGGAAAGTGTTTATTTGGCTCACACTTCCACATTGCTGTTCATCACTGAAGGAAGTCAGGACAGGAACTTAAGCAGGGCAGGATCCTGGAAGTAAGAGCTGATTTGAAGTCCATGGAGAGGTGTTTCTTGCTGGCTTTCTTCCCCTGGCTTGCTTAGTTTGCTTTCTTATAAAACTCAGGACCTAGACCAGGGATGACATCACCCAAAATGGGGTGGGCCATCCCCCATTGATCACTAATTGAGGAAATTCCCTACACCTGTATCTCATGGGGGCATTTCCTCCACTAAGGTTCCTTCTTTTTGATGACTCAAGCTTGTGTCAAATTGACACACAAGACCAACCAGTACAATAATATTCACCTTTAGATGTATTTATTATCTTCTTCCCTTTCTCACAATTAAAGAAACAAAAGACCTAAACGTTAACCTTTTTTTCAGAAAAAAATACAATAAAAACAGACAAAATTCTTTTCTTTGATGTCTGTGATGATCAACACTGTGGCTCTTTCAAATACTTGTACATGGAACACAAGCACATTATTGTTAACTCAGATGTAATTTCAGGAAATTAAAAATTGTGTCATCTGAAATAATTCACATTCTTCTTCTGATGATATGTCATAGCTCATGGATGTCAGTTCATATTAAAGAACAGTGTTACATCTTAATCATATTTTTCCTAATGAAAAGTAGTAAATTTTTTAAATATTTCAATTGAACTAGAATCACATCACTTCTCTCCTCCTTTTCTCCTTCCAACCCCTCTCAAAAACCCTCATTCAAACTCCACCAAAGTCTTTTTCAGTGCTAAACTCTTTTGCTCCGATTATATTATATATACATATATATTCATATATATGTACATATGTGTGCATGCAAACAAGCGTATATACATTATACTAAAACACACACACACACACACACACACACACACACACACACACACACATATATATATATATCCTACTGACTTTCTTTTTTGTTTTTTCTGTATAGATGTTTCAAAGCTCACAACTCTCCACTGAACAACCCATAAGGGAGATCATCCCAGTGAAAAGCTAATTTCTTATTTCCCAGCAGTGAATAATTGCCTATAGTTCATTTTCTAGGTGTAGGAGTCTATGAAATGTTCTCACTTCACATTAACCTGTCTGTTAATCTGACTATTTCCTGGTCTTGTTTATGCATCTATTTCCAGTAGAGAATGTTTCACAGCAGACTTCCTGGTATTCTGGCTCTTACAGTCTTTCAGTCCCCTTGTCTGTGATATTCCCTGAGCCATAGATGCCAGATCTGTGATGTAGATGTATCTGTTGTGGTTGGGATTCCCACAAGCCTTTTATCTCTGCATTCTTTTCAATTGTGGTTTGTATAATGGTCTCTGTTTTCTATAAAGAGAAGCTTCTTTAATAGGGGGTGAGAGCTACATTTATCTGTGCAAGGACAAGATTTAGAATGTAGAAATAAGTATGCAAAGTGGTGGTAGATTATTTTGTAAGGATAAGGTTTACACCTGGCATTCTACCTGTTGGGTCCTAAATTCAATTAGACAGCTGTTGTTTGCCACTATGTAAAAGTGCCACTTATATCACTTTTATGCATATTTTAGCATTATGGTAATTTTTGTGATTCATAGGTATTGCTTTTGTGTCAAATTATTTAATTGCTTCCCTGCCTGGGAAGTTTGCATATCTTTTTCTGGAACCATGGTAGCTAGGCTGGAAATATGATGCTTTCAGATTAAAACCCACTCGAATAACCCAAATTGTGTGTTTTTTTGGTGTGCTGTCTTCACCAATAGGGGCCCAACCCCAACCCTCAAGGGACAACCAAGGGCTTACCTCATTAATCTATATTGATGTTAGAATATTACTTGGAATACCTGAGCAGCTCTTAAAGGGATGATTCTCATATCTGTTACTAGGATTTTTGTTAGTCTTTGATTCTTGTTGGGAGCATTGTCAGCCATGTAGTTTAATTCACTTTAAATATGACTGCACAGATGTATATATTTAGAGAGCAGGACTAGAGAAGAGATTCTTCAACCTAATAAAGGTTAAATAGGACAAGCTCAAAACTAACATCATCCTAAATGAAGAGAAAATAAATGAAAACCCATTAAAAACAATAATGAGATGATAGGATAGAACCGCAAGCTGGAGCAATAAGAAGGGAAATGGAAATTAAAGTGTACAAATAGGAAAAGAAGAAGTCAAATGACTTCTATTGTAAGATGATATGGTACTATACACAAGAAATTCTAAAATTTCCACCAGATAGCTCCAATAAACAAGAATTTCAGCAAAGTGCCAGAAATACAAAACTCAACTTAAGAAAATGAGTAGCTTTTCTATTCACCACCAACAAACACAGTTAAGAAAATATCACAAACACACACCCATTTATAATAGGATCAAAAACAATAAAATATCTTAGGATAACCTAACAAAGGAGATGAAAAACACCTGTAATGAAAACTTTAAATATCCGAAGAAATGAAAAAAGACACTAGGAAAAAAATCTTAAAATTCATATATGACGAGAAAAGAATCCCAATAGTGGAATTTATCTTGACCAAAAAGTATACTGTAAGGATTACTATTCCAGATTTTATAATGTATTATAGAGCTATAATAAAAAACTAATATCATAATGGTACAAAAAGAAACATACAGGGCAATGGGATATAATAAAAGACCCAAACATGGTTACTTGTAACTAGTGTCATAGCTGATACATGATAAAATCCAAAAATATACACTAGAAAAAGACAACATCTTTAAAATATAGTGCTGGGAAAACTGGATGTCCACAGTAGAAGAATGGAATTAGACCCATAGATATCACTCAGTATTAAAAGCTAGATCTATGTGGATGAAAAACCGCAGTTGGAAATATGAAAAATTAAAACTGCTAGAAAAAACACAAGCAACCCCTTCAACATATGGGAGTAGAAAGTACTTCTGAATGGGACCCCCTCCATTTGCCAAGGAATTTAGGCCAATCAACAACTGGTACCCCATAAAAGCAGAAAACTTCCTTACAGTAAAGGAAATAAGGAATTACTTGTGGAAGAAAGCCACAGAATGGGAGAAACTTTATGCTGCTATATACCTGGCTGATGATTATTATCCACAATATACAAAAGACTCAACAGAGTCAAGGAAACAAATGACTCAATGAAAAAAATTCACAAGAGATTTAACAGAGACTTCTCAAAAAATAAATAAAAATGGCTTAGAAATTTCTAAAAGCATGCTGATAATCCTTAGTAATTAGAGAAATACAAATTAAAGCAACTTTGAAATTTTATCCCAACATAGCCAGAAATGTTATGATCTACAAAAGAACTGATATCAAATCCTGGCTAGATTTTGGAGACAGAATACCCCTATCCCTTGTTGCTGGGATTACAAATTGGAAAGATACTTGCTCAGAAATGCTTATAGTTGCTCTAGCTATAAGATCCAGGAAATGGAAATAACCTATATGTTCTTTGACAGAGGGGTGGTTAATGGAAATGCAGTATGTATGCAAAATGGAGTACTATTAATGTGTAAAAAAAGGAAATCATGTATTTGCAGATAAATCAATGGACTTAGCAATGATTATACTGAGGGAAGTAACCCAGCACAGAAAGACAAATATATTGTGTTCTTTCTTAGCTAGATTCTCTAGATCTATATCATCAGATGTGAGTATACAACATGGCATATCCATAGAAATCAGGGAAGTAGAAAGGGATCATGTGGTAGGAGTGGGACTTGGTAAGAGATAGCAGTATACATGTGTTATGAAAGAGGAAAAAGTAAAATGGGGAGGGGGTTCCAACTGAGGAGGAGTGAAGGAAGTTAATGCAGAAGAAGGAATAAATAACAAGATTATTAAAACCATAAGTAATCATATTATTTTATATTTACCTAAAACTATACACAATTCAAGTATTATATGTCATAAGTCATATATATGTATGTGGGACATATGTATAACACACACACACATATGTTGAGTGATATTTGATCACACTGTTTGAAGGCAAAGATGTGTTTCTGTCCTTTCTCACCTGCCTCAGGTGCCTTATGATTGGTTTAATAAAGATCTGAACAGTCAATAGCAAGGCATAAGAGGATAGGCAGGATTTCCACGGAGGGAGAGGAATTAAGGGGAAGAATCTGAGAGGCCGGAACTGGCCAGCAAGATGCAGAGGAAGTCAGATGTACAGTATGAAGGAGAGGTAACAAGGCACATGGCAGAATATAGATTAGTATAAATGAGTTTATTTAAGGTATAAGAGCTAGTTAGGAACAAGTCTAAGCTAAGGCCAAGTCTCATAATTCATAATAAGTCTCCATGTTATTATTCAGGAGCTGGTGATCCACATATACACTCAGTCTTACAGGTAATAAGCAGTCATTAGAAGAGAAAAATGACCTGCTGGACTTACTTTAGAGATACATGAAGAATAAATAGGACTGAAATTTAGTTTAAGATAGACTACTGTCAATTGAATATAAACACAGTGGTAGATTTCACTTCTCTAAACATTCATAGTTGCTGAATATTTGTTTAATGTAAATATTTACTTAATCAGCAATCTGAACATATACCTTTAAATCTGGTTGATTCCTTTTCATACAAATGAACTCTGAACAGGTAAGAAAAGAATGTAATGGTGACATTTACAAATATCTGGGTTGCAGTGATAATATGCTTTTCAATAAAACTATAAAACTACCAGAGTCAGTAGAAAGTAAGTGATTTCTGTAATAGAAACAGCAATAATTCAATCACTCTCATTCCCACTTGAGAGGAATTTGAATGTGAATAACATGGAAATTTACATACACAACCTTCAGTTTTTCCAGTTTATCAAGTTATGAATAACTAATATGAATTGAAAACCTTTTCCAAAATGTAATTATTATTTCTTTCAAATGATTAATGAAGTAAACAATATAATTTTACAACCTCATGCATTAATTCAAATAGTAATTTCAAATTGCCCTGATTCTTTTGTTTTACTTAAGTTAGTAATTTATTGACACTTTCATATTAAAAACTAAATATAATTAAGGAACATTTCTAATTATTAAAATAAATTTTCTTGGATGTTTGCTGTTGAGTCTAACAGACACTACACAATTTATCTGAGGTTTGGATATGCTGTATTATATTCTAAATATAATTACATACAAAAAACTATTAGACTATTTTCTCTTTCAATATGATATGTTCCTGTACAGTGCAGTGCTGATGTTGGTTTATTTGATCTCAGATGAGCATTACTGCCAGCATCAATTCTAGGATTCTGCTCTCACAGGACTTCTGGCTATATTCCCTTCTACGAACAATATTTGTTCTTTCTTCTCTCTACAGATTACTAACTCACTCTCATTTCCCATTCAAACTGCCATGAATTCTTTCATTCAGTTCCATTATTGAATTTCAGGGGACTCAAATAGGTATTACTCTCATTCCAGGTTACTTCGTGGTGCCCTGGGCATGTTAACTAGAGTGCTTGTAACCGTACAGCTCATTTATGTCCCAGTCACCAGTGAATAAATGAGGTTAAGAAAACTTTTTTTTTCAGAAAAGATTGTAAGTTAGAGTCATGCTTCATGAACCCTACTGATGATAAACTTTTGGGGT
>NC_134853.1:103056281-103181281 GCF_049852395.1 Peromyscus maniculatus bairdii
TCTTCAGAGATTTGAAGGTTTTGCTCTTCTTGAATTTCTGATACAAATTTTGTTGCCGTGTATGAGAAGAAAATGAAAATTTTCTAGCCTTGATGCCCAGAAGGCTACTGCTGCTGACAGGAGAAACCTGGATGCTAAGACTGCTGGAAGACAGGACGTGCCCCACAGTTTCACACTGTCTGACTTTAGTTTTGCATTGTTCTCATTGTGACTCTGCCCTGGTTCTTCTCTCTTGGAATAATAATATATCCAACCTAGGTTTTTTATTATTATTTACAGGAACTAAGCCATGAGACCTTGGATATTTTAGAGAGACTTAGAACTTTTAGAGACTTTGGATGTTTTAAAGATACTGAACTTTTAAAGTGTTTGAATTTTTAGGGACTGTGCAACTTTTAAAAGTTAGAATATTTTATATCATGATGTTGATATGAGATCTTGAAGGATAAACAATAATAGAGGGATTGTGGGTTAATAGTTATGCATCAGTATATCAAGTTGACAAGGTATCAATTGTTCTGATTGTTCGATGTTTTATGAACTTGAAACAAATTAGAGTTATCTGGGAAAAGGAACCTCAAGTGAGAAAAATAGATTACCTATAAGCAAGCCTGTGGCACATTTTCTTGATTGATAATTGATAGAGGAGGGCCATCCCACTGTGGGTACTGCCACTCCTAAGAAGGTGGTCCTAGGTTGTACCAGAAAACGGGCTGAGCAAAGCCATGAGGAGCAAGCCAGTAACTAGCATTCCTCCATGGCTCTGAGTCCTTTCTCCAGATTCCTTCCTTGGGTTCCTTCCCTGATTTCCCCCAGTGATGGACTGTTACCTGGAAGTTTAAGGTGAAATAAACCATTTCATCCCCAAGTTGCTTTTGGTCATGGCATTTTGTCAGAACAATAGAAACCTAAGAGAATATGGTTGCCTAAAAAGAAAAATAATTGAATAATGGCACCATTTGACATGCCAACAGGTATGGCAGAAATTTCACTAGGTCACAGCCCTAGATGAAGAGCTTCATGCAATTGATAGCTTCCGACTTTCTCCAGGGAAATAATCCTTGATAATTATCCAATCCCAAGTAGTCAGTACTAAATTCATGTGCATACAAGTAACAGTAAATTAACTTAGTAGGTTATATGTATGTATGTTATACACACAACATTAACATTCATAAAGAAGTGTAGAGGCCATGAATTTGAAAAGGGATAGGAAGAGGGGAGAATATTTGGAGAGGGGAGAGGTAGAAATAATGTAAGTAATATTAAAAAAAACTGTAGGCTTATTATTGTAATCCTTGGTTAAAATCTTTTAAATCATTGTGAACCATTTAAGGCTACAAAGCAATGTCTCGATTGCCTTCTGGTGATTCTCATAATAGGGGAATAATATGAAATCAGATGTTTTCTTTAGCTTTTCATGTGTAGATGACCAATCTTTTCTACCAAGACACAAATTGTTTCTTCCCCATTGAGCATTAAAACTCTCGGTGGCGTGTGTTCATTTCATGTGTATAGCTGCTATTTTGTTGATGTGTTCTGGAATTTGTTGTGTTCACATGTTACAAGTTTAGAACTTCATCGCTTAACTAAGTATCATTTTTTCCATACTTCTCGTCTTTCCTTTGTCTGACTTCTCTCAAGTCCCACTCCCTGGCAGGAGTACGTTGTGCCCTCCCTCAGCTGACCGTGGCCTTCTTTTCTTTGTCATTTACCACTGGATCAGAAGGCTTTTACAGACCATATACCCTGTACTCTCGATTTGAATTACGGTGCTGTTATTTATACTCCTGATGCATTTTAAACACAGTTCCTAAGTGTTCACTTTGAAAAGTTCTTTTTTAGTTAAATTTCAGCCTGTCTGTTCAGCCAGTTCCAGTTTCAGATCTGTTTACTTCATTATCATCTCATCTTACTGGTTTGTTTTATAGCACCCATGTTTTTCCAATATTCATAGAAACCACAAAACAGAATATGAACTATATTTCTGTTTCCTTGAATAATAGTTTTAAGTATACTTTTGTCTGAGAGCAGCATGATGTTATCCCAGCTCAGTGTGTGTGTGTGTGTGTGTGTGTGTGTGTGTGTGTGTGTGTGTGTGTGTGTTTACATTCAAAGACCAGAGAAAAAGAGCAGAATACGCCAGCAGGATACTTGTGCCTCACAGCCTAGAAAGTCATTAATGAATAAATACTCTTAGTTAACCCTGAAAGGAGAGGAAGCGGCTGGCAGCAGAAATGAGAACTACTTTACAACCTTCTAGAGATTTCCACAGGCAACTCATCCACCCGGACAAGAACTCCACACTAACCCAGAAGACTTGGAGGGACATCACCTCATGGCAGAGACAAAGCTGGTGAGGATGCTGTCAGGAACCTCGGATAGAGCTGCACATGGAGCTGAGGTGCTCTGAAAGGGACCTGACTCATGTAGGTCTTGTCCCTGGACAATGGCTCCCTACAACCACAATTGTCCAGGGAGACAGGCATGAAGACTGTTAACTCTTGTGCAGAAATGGGACTCCTTTTCCTACAGAGAAAGGAGGAATAAAAAGGAGAAACAAGGCTTGTATATTATACAAGATATATGTATATTATACATTTTCTCACAATGATTTTTGCAATTTTCAGTAAAAATTTTTGAAAGTCTGTCTTGGAAATATATTTTAAATTTAGAGCCAGTTAATGCATTAGTCACATGACCCAATGATAGCTAAAGTTCCAGTGATCAAAGATGAGATGTGAAGGGCTGTATCTATAGCTCAAAGGTCCAGCTCTTACCCAGCATGCATGAGGCCTTCTGTTCCATCCCCAGATGGAAAAAATAAAGTGATAAATTGATAGATAATTCCAAAACACATCCTTTTACATTAGTCATATTTTAGAATTCTTTTGAATTCATAGGAGAAAAATATAATTATGGTATAATTTTTTAAGGAAAGGACTTAAAATTTTATACTTATTTTCTTAATATGTAAATTTATGAGTGTAGCAATTTATGTGTAGCAATATACTTGGGCACACATGCATATATATGGAAAGAAGAGGTTGAAATACTACCAATATTGTTATTTTTAAATGTCTAGATTTGTTGTTGTTGTATGTGTGTGTGAGTGTGCAGACCTGTGTGCCATGGCATGCATCTGCAGGCCAGAAGACAGCTCTGTGGAGTTGATTCTCACCTTCCACCTTTCTGTGGTTCTGGGGATCAAACTCAGGTTGGCAAGCACTGTCACCTGCTCAGCCCTCTCACCATCCCCCAGGTCATTACTGACCCTGGCGTGTAATTGTTTGTCATTTTCCTCTCCGTTATATCACAGTGAACATATGCGTTGCTCAAAAAAAGCTAGGAAGGAAAATCAAACGACACCTGGTTACTGGAGTTTTCACTAGTTTACTGATAATAAATTAGACTCCAAACTACTAAATAAATTAACAAATAAAGAAAGCATACAGCCCATACTCATCATATACTTGAGGGGAACTTCTGACAGGGAAACTGGCCAAGACAAACATGTACGATGCCCTTGTAAAAAACACAGACAACGCGAACAGAAAACAAAAAGTAAAACACATATAGTATTAATTGTCACAAAGTAATCAGAGAAGGTTTTGCATCATGAAATAACAGCACATTTTTATTTTTAAAAGGAACTTTCAGGGGGGGGAATTAAGTTATAAAAGAAGATAACCACGGAAATCTCAAGAAAGGAAAGCCAGCACACAAGAAAGAGTGGAAAATTGGAAGGGAAAAGATAATAAAAAACCAAAGAAGGGCTCCAGAAGGCTTAGTTTGAGATCACAGGAACTCCAGACGGAAGACAGTCTTGAGATAATGAAGAGCAAGATATCAGCACAGTGATAATACATGAAAAACAAATGAGTGTCTGCATCCCAAGACCCAATCCAGCACCATGACGTGTGGGCCCTCAAGATGGACATGGGGCTTGTGGACTTTCAGAATGCCAGGGACAAAGGGAAGAGCCTGAAGAGCTCTCAAGATCAGGTCACTTAGAGATAGAGATGGGGGAGGTGGGGCACAGCACCAAGGGGAGTTCAGTGATCAAGGAGCAGACCTCGATTCTACAGCAACAGCTCCCAAGTCAGAGCTCAAGTCCAGCCGAATTTAAAGGTCAGAATAGAAGGAATATTGCAGCAGTCAAGAAGTAGAAATGTTTGGCTGCCATGCTTCCCTTTTCAGAAAGCCTCCTCCATGTGCTCCATTAAAGGGAAGAAGTCATACCTGAAAGATGAAATTAAAAGTCAGAAGTCTCAACAGTTAGACTCGGGGCACTGTAAAGAGAAAGCCCAGGAAGACATCTGTGCTGTAACCAAAAGGAAAGCTTTTGGAGACAGGAGGGAGGGGGCTTAGAAGACAAATGCCATAACGATTGGGACGAAGTGAGATTTGCTATTCCCGCGGAGAGTCGAGCAATGAGTGACAGGTACGAAGACGCTCTGCGGTAAGCAGAGAGCGGACAACCCAAGCACAGTTCTGCACAGCAGAGGAAGTGGTGCAGACGCGGCCCCACGTTGAGCACTGTGCACATAATGTCATAATGCACACAGCAGTTGTGGACAGAGCTGAGAACGCGGGCGGGTCTGTGAGCTCGTGCATTGGTTAGTTCCAAGGGCTGCAGTGAATTTCCAGGCACTGGGTAACTTGACGCACACTTCCCACGGCTCTGAAGGTAGGATGTACTGCATCCATGTGTCAGCAGGTTTAGTTTACAAACACCATTTTCTCTCGTGCCCTGGTGTGGCAAAGAGCAGAGTGAGCACCCATGGCTTTTCTTATAGACAACAATCCCTTGCATAAGAGTTCCACTCTTGTGACCAATTGCCTTCCAAGGGCTCCTCTCTTAATACCATCACAAGATGTTAGGGTTCCCACACAGAACTGGAGGAGAATACAACTATTCAACCCACCACATGAAGAAATAACGTACTCCCTACACAGTGAGTAATAGCCAAGCTGGAAAACAGTGGCAGAATAATGTATAAGCTAAGTACAGACGCAGGCCCTATGAGTTCCAAAAACTCAGCAAGGAGAATTAGAGATGAGGGGGAAAGACCATATAGGTCTCTCAGTTGGCTTTCAACACTAGAATATATTTTTCCTCAGATTAAAGTATACATTCCTTTCTATATCATTTAAAATCATTCACAAGATTCTTTTATTAGGAAAATATTCTATTAAGGACCAGTATTTCCATAAGAGATAGGAGGAGAGATTCTTCTTGGCTTACACTCAGAGATAATGTTGGGCTCTGGGTGATGGGCTTGAGCAAGGTCAGTGCAGCTAAGAGGCTACTTAGGCAAACGCTGTGTTCTCACCCTGGAGGGCAGGATGAAGGGGCAACAGGAGGGAGCTTCTCTGGCAAACCCGCTGTTCCGGGGTTGAACCCACTGAGGGGAAGCTTTTACCCAGGAGCAGAAATGACTTAGTAAAAGGCTAAGGGTACGCAGGCCCCGGCCCGGTGCTGGGGAGCAGCCAGAAATGTCCCTCTGCAGCGACTTTCTGTGCAGACGCTGTGTCTCCGTATTGCTGGCCACAACTGAGGAGCTGCCGGTTCGATCTCTCCATGGGACAGCTCTGCTGCATCAATTAAGATCCTTGAAAGCTCGGGAAATTACCTTCCCAGAACCACGGCCCCAGGGCC
This sequence comes from Peromyscus maniculatus bairdii, assembly GCF_049852395.1. Classification (NCBI taxonomy): domain Eukaryota; kingdom Metazoa; phylum Chordata; class Mammalia; order Rodentia; family Cricetidae; genus Peromyscus; species Peromyscus maniculatus. Next base: position 103,061,944 of record NC_134853.1, read on the forward strand.
TGCCTGCAAGACTGCTTCTCAGTCTGCACAGCACCCAGACTCTGCCCCAACCCTGCTAACTGCGGGCAAGAAAGTGGCTCCACTCCCTACCTGCCTCCCCTGCCTACCTGGCCCTCTGTCTTCAGTCTGCATCTGTCAAGCTCTCACGTTGCCCACGAGGTCTGAGTTTTGTCCTGTCGCTTCTCAAAAAGCCACCAGCTGCTCACTGACAGGCTTGGAAGTTGGGAAGGTTTTGTTCTTCATTGAATTGGGTAAAACGGGACTGGAAACATTTGGGTAGCTCTATTTTCTGAACTGATGAACACTTTCTTCCCTGATTTTATCATTCCCCTAGGTCTTTCCCACAGAGAAGACTAAATACCAATACCAGCATAAATCACCATGCCTTGATGCCTGGGGCGGATTCTTGGCTCTCAGTCACATCTGCAGGGCCCAGTGCAGGGCCTGTCCTGTCCCATGCATGTATGCATCAAGAACGATTTTTGGTCATCATGAGGGCAGGTATGGGACTTTCTCTGGGATATTTGGGACAGTGGCCTGGGCCCAGAGAACTTGGATGAAAAGGTTCACTCTCTATCCACAACTCTGTGTTTCTATCCATACATGTAGATACAATGTATATTATCTGATGTCTGACAAATTCAATTCTTGGGGTTGGAATAATTGCTCACAATCTAACAGCTCCCAGGTTTGAGAAACCTAAGTTTATATACATTGGGTAATGGGGTAATATTACTTCTGGTGACACTATGACTTCATAAAACATATAGTAATGTACTAACATCAAGTGTCTATGAAGATTTCATTGCACGCAGAATGAGGTAGGCAGTAACAAGGTGTATAGACAAATACACAAATTATGCTGTCAGGGACCCTCAACACAGGTTCTCTGTGGAGTCATTGAAACCAATGTCTGAAGGAAAGAAAGCACTATGAATAATCTTACCATCTACCAGCAAATCTCTGTGGGGTGGGGGGCGGCTGTCAACCAGGCATCCATCTTATGTGTAAATTGTAATGAATATACATACCATTTAATGCAGAAGAAATTGGGATGAGTATAGAAAAGCTAAACTCTGTTTACTAACTTGACCTGAGGAAAAGATCTAGAGAAACTTGAACCTCAGAGCATAACATATCTATAATGCTGTTTCTGTGCCCTACCCACTTGTCTTGGAATTGCCCAAACAATGGTGCAGCTAGCTAGCATTGGAAGATGTTTATAACAGTGCCCAGAGATAAACTTTCAAAGTATAGATCAATTTTAGCCCCCATCATTCCCTTCTTTGCTTGATACTGCCTCTCATTTCATTTTATCATCTAATTTTTCAATGATCATGGCAGTGCCCAGAAGACTGGCAACTTGACCCTCATATGTGAACATACATCAGCTTTACCGCAGACCTCACACATTTATCATCTATTTTCTGTTGGTTTATAGGAGCTACAGGACAAAATGAAGACTTCACAAAATCTAAGACTTCACAGCAAACTGCAAGTGAAGCCAGAGTTCTCAGCATTTCCACATGTGACCCCAGTGAGAGACAGCCCATCTGGTCTATAGGAACAGGGTGCAACATGAGCCAACCACACTAGGGAAATGGCTTCTGCAGCCCGGGACTCTGGTTGCACTGTGGCTGCACTAAAAGCCCTAATGCAGAGGACTGTGGATTCTTCTTTTACTCTGTGGTTTGGAGCTGGGCAGGGGGAGGAGACTTTGGAAAGAACACTCAGCCACTGTACCCATACAGCTGGGTAATTAGTCAAGACTGGCCAGCATTAGCACATTCGTCATTCAGCAATGCCATTCACACTCTGGTTTCCACAGCCAGGTGTTTGGGGCAGTGAGAGAACAATCTAAAGAACATGTAAGCTCAAACAGTCTAGGCAGAAACCCAGCAGCCTGATTTTTCTTAATGTTCACTCATCTTTTATGGCATAAAAATCAAGTGTGTTTTGATAGGAGCATTGAAAGATTGCTCCTGAAACCCATTCAACAAAAGAACTACAAGAAAGAATTGGGGAAATCTTCCTTCGAATTTTGAGATTTGAGCAGCTTGAGAGATAGTTCAGTGGTTAAGTGCACTGGGTGCTCTTCCAGAGGATCTGAGTTCAATTCCCAGAACCCACATGGTGTCTCATATCTGTCTGTAATTCCAGTTCCAAGGGAATCCAACTCCCACTTCTGGTCTTCATAGACACTACATGCACATGGTGCACGTACACGCAGACAAAACACTCATAAACATAACGTATACAATGATCTTAGATTTGAGATTCCCAGATCCATCTGTGAGGAGACAGACTGAAGACTAACTTGCTGAAGACTGAGCAACAGAATCTGAGAGACACATCCACGAAGAAACCTTAGGTTCTATAGCTTCCCTCTAGCTAAAAAAAAGGAAAGAATCTCCCAGTTTTCAGATGATCTGACACAATTCTCATGGTTTTACCCAATTGTGAAATGCTCTAGGGAATGTTCCTTATGCCAGCTAATGTTGTTCCCTCTTCAGCTTGCTCTCCATGAAGACAAAGGACAGCTCGAGACTCTCATGAGGCTCCTGTGATCTTCCACTTTTACAGGGCCCCTATCTTACAAAGGTCACTTCTTTGCATCTGGTTGGACCAGGATCCCCTGGGACACTCAGGTTTCAGGGGAGGAGGTTATTCCCTGGGCTCCTCATGCCAAAATTCAGTGAATTGCTATGTCTGATCCCCAGTTCTTTTCATCTTGAAAGGATTAAAATTATTTTGCCTCTTAACCTCATTCTCAACTTGTTTCTTTTCAACAGGGCTCCACAGGTGTGACCAACTAGTAGGACTCAAATTATTTTTCTTATGTCTTGCCTTCTACTTTCAGAGTCTCTACCATGCAGCCAGGGTCTGGACATTATTATATGCCTGGGAGCAGTGCTTCACAGGACACCTGGAGACCAAATACAAGGTAGACTTCTGGGCTGCAGTCGGCACCTATTTTGAAAATGAAGATAGTTCATCCATTAAAAAAAAAAAAAAGTTCTATCCCTACTCTCAGTGGTGAGCTCACAGCACTCTGTGTATGCTCCATGTTACTCTACCATAGTCTTCATGAGCATCCAATCTGAGGCTCTTTGCAGATAACTCTGAAAGGACTCTGAGACGCCCCCCCCCCCCATGACCTCTGATAGTGACCAGAACTGACTTCTGTGAATTCAGAAACTGTGAGACTTTATGCACACAAAAGAAGCAGGAAAACTGTGTGCCGAAGGAAAAGCTCAAATGTAGATCTAGATCATGATCTGAGAGGCATGTGACCCTAGAAAAACAAGCAAGGAGTGGGAAGACGGAATGCTCTGCTCCTGGCTGCACCCCACTTCCTCATTCCTGTCCTTTGGGGACTAACCGCTCATTCTGTGCAAATGTTCTGGGAAATCCCCTCCAGCCTGATAATAATTTCTAGGGAGTCAGTAATTCTACTAAATTAACTTGATCAGGATATCACCGCTTTTTGTGGCAACGAGATGGAATGCTGAAAATTTTTCAGAGGAATGTCTTTGTTTTGAGAAATGCCTCTCTGTAAGTGATTTAAATTAGATCTGAGGGCATAGCAGGTATGAAGGCAGGCATGAAGACTGTTAACTCCTGTGCAGAAACGGGACTCCTTTTCCTACAGAGAAAGAAAGCATAAAAAGGAGAAACAAGGAAAAGGATGAGTACAAACAGTAATAAGTAGCTTTAGGATGAAAGACACAGACCACATGAGAAGTTCCCAGCGGCGGCGGCGGTTTTAGAACATTTTAAGGAACTTGATGTGGGATGTTCAAGCTGAAATGATTTGTTAGCAGCATGAGGACCCCCCCTGTGTGCATCGACACTCCTGCCGTCTTCTCTGATGTGCGCTTTGCTTGAACACAGCCAGGAGAACGGAACGATAGGCTGAGATTTGTATCCATTTACAGTCTAGAGTGAAAGCCTAGAGGACTAGGCAGGACCCCTCTCTTGCTCCAACTTTTCAGTCTCTACATCATGTGACAGGAGGACCAAGTGCACCCTACGCCCAGCTCAGTGCAGCCTCCTCCAAACTCCACCACCTTGGCGTCTAAGGAAACCACAAAAGCAGGGCATTTGCTCTGACCCTCCTTGCAACTGTCCCCCCTGATACAGGGTAAGATACTTGGAAAGAATCCTCAGACCTTCCCCCTGAAATAAGCCATAAAGTTCTCATGTGAGAGGCATCTTCCCTTTTCCTGGAGTACCGAGGGTCCCTTTTTACTAAGGATAGAGTCAGAACAAGTGGGCCTTGAGATGTTCCTCCCAGTCTATGACCCCACCTTTTACATCATTGTATTTTTCCAGCTGTCATCTTCCACAAATTTAGCATAACTATACACACGACAGTATTCTTTGGGTCTTTGTTTCCTGGCGAAAGCTTCTGGTCTATTAATGGTTGTGTCAAGTAATCTGTGTGCTTTGCTCTCAGTAATGGATCTGTTGTTCAAGGGGCCTCCCCCTCTAACCCAAGATAGGTAGGAAAGATGTTTAGTCTCTCTACATCAGTGCTGCTTAACCCTGCATTTCCCAAGAACCTTGACTCAGGCGGGATACCTCTGCTGGTAGAGTCATTTGATTTTCAAGCCTCTTACACCTCCAGGAGTTAAGTCATTGTGAGTATGTAAATCTCAGTTAAATCTCAAAGCAGCACTCTAAATACATTACTCAGAAAGGCTTTGAGGTCCGCCAGTGTCCGTGCTGGCGATCTAATCAAGGGAAGTACCCCAGTTCAGACATTCACTCTATGGCTCCACGGACTCGCAACAAAGATCTATTAGAGTCGAGATTTCATTTTCAAAAAGGATTTTTTTCTTTTGCTTTCCAAAAATATTCGTACTAGCATTTCTCTAAAAACCAACTCATCTAATGCACTCAAAATATGATTTAGTTGGCAAGATTGATTTATAAGTTCCTTTTCAGGACCCCATCTATTGACTAAAGGGAGGTATCTGTGCTATGCAAAATGCTGTACTTAAGTACCTTAAGGAATAATTCTAGTCCATTATTTCTTAGCCCATTTAGAGGGCATTTGTGTTTGTTTTGCAGCTCTCCCACCCTATTTGATTTATATTTATGAGACAATCGAAGAGAAGTGACTTGAGAGGGGTTTTTTTGTTTTTTGTTTTTTAATGAGCAGACAGAACCACACGGACCACAGGCAGTGATAGCAGCAACCCTACCACCATGCTTGGGGCTGCCTCCCCAGCAGGGAGAATGGAAAAGGCACTCTGTACTGGTCACACTCTTCCTGGTGAGGTCATGCCCTACAGACACCTACTGAAGCACTCAGTTGTAAATATGGACTTGTGGTTTGTGTCACTGACATACCTTCAAACCTGTTAAAATGTGTCCCATTTCAGTTGGCCTTTCAGTAGTTATTTGTGGTAATATATTCATAACTGGTTGACCCAAACTTGTCAAAATAATAAAACATAGCCTTGTGCCATTTTTTTTCTTGACTCTGTGAAAAGATAAACCTTGTCATAAGAATGCTGAGCTGGAGTGCAGATCTGTCTGCTCTTCATGAAGCAACAGTGGCCTCCAGCCCAGGGCACATTTGCTTCCAGTCATCTGTAGGTGTGCAGGAACAAATGTAATTAATTCAGTAAATCTGTGTCTATCGTCTGCCCTATCTTGCATGTGAATGCGTGCACACACACACACACACACACACACACACACACACCATATCATCAGTTCATGAGCCAATGCAATCCACAAATGTTTTTATTTAGTCTGCATATTGTATATTGTATTGTAGAAGCCTTTGAAATAGCATTTGAAAATTAGAAGACTTTAAGAGATATTCAGATTTCTGGCTCCACTTAAAAACAAGTTTCTGGCAACTCTAGACTGGAAACCCATAGGAAATACAAACTCTCAGGAGCTAAGATGCAAGATACGGAAGTTGGAACATGGCATTAGGACTCCCAGTTTTGCTACAGTCCCCACCATAGCATTTATTGGGCCCACAACCCACATTCACCATCCTGAAAGGCACCTAGGTTTGCATTTCTGTCCTCAGTTGCTATAAGAAGCACAGAGGAGAGCAATATTGACATTCTTTTCTTGTAGTGCAAGTGTTCATCCATCTCACTGATGGAGAGCCAGTTCATCTAACATAGAACATGCTGTTCCAAAGGAGTCTCTTTGGGGAACTAGCGTTAATGTGGAAAGGAAAACATCTAGCTTGAAGAGTATTCTCCCTTCTTTTAAGCAGCAAAAAGGTTAAGACTCTGCTTAAAATTATACAAGAGAAAGCCTGCATTTAATGATAGTCCTGGCTACATTTGGAAAATGAGGGTTATTATTTTTAGGAGAAACTCAGTGAAATGAAATATAGGATATAATCAGTGATGTTAAGGTTTTACAGCTTATTATACTTACACTTATTATAAAACACCTTCACTATTGAAATTCCTAAGCCAAAAATAGAAGAAACTTTGTCATTGTACATCTGAAATATATAATTCCAAATCCCTCCTTTGCCCATTTAAAGAAACTTTGATGATGTATACTTTCCAGAGAGTCTCCTATTGCTCCCTGACCAAAAAAAAAAAATAAAATAAAATACTGTATTGGAGGATGTGGTTTGCATCATTTAAAAATGTGATTTTTTTTTTCACTTCAATTAAGGATTGTGATCTTGTATATTAAGATTACCCTAGCACATTTGAAGCATACCTTGTTGAAAATTTTTAATTTTTATGCATTACCCAGATTATATTATACTCACTAAAACATAGCATAGTGGCATAGTACTATCTGGACCTCTGACTCCCTGAAAACATTGCTTTTTTTTTCTTTAGATACATGGTAAAATACCATAGTATTCTTCTACTTAGTAGGGTTATTAAGAGCCTAAGCCAATGGCTATGTTCTTATGGCAAATGACTAATGCAAATAGATCTTCTGTACTGAAGATTTGGTGCTGTCTTGGCTCTTTCCAAACCTAAAACTCTTTGGAAACCAACTGAAAACAAAGCCTTCTGTGTATGAGACTTATAGGAGTTAATTCTGTAGACTAGTGAAAAGAGAATTGTCTCTGAGGGTTGATTGCCTAGGAAAAGAATCCTAGCTGTGTGGATTTAATCTCCAGGTCTTGGTGTTCTCTGCTATCAGGGGAGTGTCATTCTGTCCTCAGTAGCGATAGCAAGACTTACATAAGTTAATATCTTTCTAAATATCTGCTTGTTCTAATACAGAAACTTATTGTAAGGCGGTAATTTGGTGACCTAACTCAGTTGTTCTTCAGCTTGATCAAATGTCAGAATCAACTGAACACATGGCAAAAATGCAGACTCCAGGTGTGTTTCATGATTTCTGTGTTGGCATTCTGGGATGAGGCCTGAGAATTTTAATTTCCAGTCGGTTCCCAGGTGACACTGAGACATCCAGGACAGAACTACCAAACTAGTTGGTACTGTTACTAAAGTGCTAAATATAATGCCTAACTAAGGAAGTTATCATTTCCTTCTTTATTGCAATCCTATGGACAAACAGAAGCTTCCTTGCATAAGGCTTACCAGGAAAGAAAGCATAAAGTAGCAGTATCTGATGTACTTTACCCTTTTTATTCAGTAACCCATAGGCAGGACAAAATTAATATGAGTGCCTAATGCCACAAGTTGAGTTCAATATTATTTTTAATATCTTCTTCTATGCATAACTCCATGATTTTTCAATCCTGGTGATGTAGCAGAACCCAATCAAAGACCACAGGACAAACTGTAATGAAGTCTAATGACACACATATGCATAAAAATGCCATGATAGAAGCTATTTCTTTGTTTGTGAAAATTCTCTTTAAAACAAATAGTGCACCCATTTACTAAATATAGTCCTTTGATATAGATGATATTTGAACAATTTCATTATATATTTGAATAATTCTGGAAATATAATATACAGTCTCATCTTCCTAATCAAATCAGAAAGCCAAATACATTCAAAGAGGGTCAAAGGAAGAAAATCTCCATGGCTGAAGCTAAACATGATGAAGCATGAAAGGAATTATTAAACACACACATCCTGGTACATTATACGATGGTCAGGTTATCTGCAATGCAAGTGCCAGATGTGTGTGTGTGTGTACATTTATGTGTGTGTGTGTGTGTGTACCTGTGTGCCAACATATGAACATAAACTTCCCCTCAAGACTTGTAGACTCTCCCAGGCATGCTTTTACAGAAAGCATTCCTAATGAAAGACAAAGTTCATTTCTCTGGTAGTCTTGTACATGTCCCATTCTTTCCCAGTCTTCTCTTGACACACTCTGCTCTAGCTACCCTTTCTCTTCAGCAGTTAAGTTCCCTATTGTGCTTTGGGATTGGAGTATTTGTGGAAAACTGCTTTGTGTGGATGGTCTAAGACACTTCCCCCACCTCCCATCTCCTTTAAAATTTATGTAATATATAGAAACGTAATGAAGTGCTTATGGTACAAAAATTCATTCCAGAAGACTCTGAACCATTTGCTGGCATTTTCGTCTGACCCTAGTTTCAAGTTCATAACTGGTGCTCAGGACAGAGGAGGCGCCCAAAGGTGTGTGCTTGAAAAGACATTTACAGCCTTGCATTTCAAGATTTCAACAACATTAACCAACAGATTCAGAGTCCATTAAAATTCATATGGAGAACTAATACACTATGCTACAAAAAGAACCTTGGGAATTAGAACTGAAATGGCTTTAACAAAGAGTTTCTGAAAGTAGTAAAGATTGAAATTGAAATTTTCAAAAGAGCCCGTGATTGTGAGAAAAAGTTAAGAGCACAAGTAGTCATGGGCCACCTAACAGGATTCTATCAAAAAGTATTCATCTAAAGCAGTGGTTCTCAACCTTCCTAATGCTGCAATTCTTACATACAGTTCCTCATGTCAGGGTGACCCCAACCATAAAATAATTTTCATTGCTACTTTATAACTGCAATTTTGCTACTGTTATGGATCATAATATAAATATCTGTGTTTTCCAATGGTCTTAGGCGACCTCTGTGAAAGGTCACTCAGCCCCAATGGGTCAAGACCCACTGGTTGAGAACCACTGATCTAAAGGAAGGTGGAAACGATGTAATTCTATTATAATCTCAAAAACTAAAAGAAGTCAAAGTATCAATTATTAAAAATGCCTTGCGATCCCTGTTTGACCAGCAGTGATTTAGGCAACATGACACTCTCAGCAGATACTCTCTATACCAACGGTTTCACCGTGTTCCACCTCTGGGGCTTTAGAACAGATCTATGACCTAAGTAGTATTGTCATTCCCCATTGTGAACTTGAGGAAGCTAAAGTTCAGACAGGTTAAGTGATGTGCCTAGAGTCACAAAGTATGCAAATGTCAGAGCCAGATGTGCAACACAGTGAGTCAAGAAACCATTATTGTGGTTGCTTCTTAAGGTATTGAGAGAAGAGCCCCTCAAAATCCTCCTCAAATGCATCATGGAGAAACAAAGAAAGACTAAGCCTAAATCTTCAGTTACATCTTGTTTTCAATTCCCTGTCAGGGTACTGGGGAGACTCCTAAAATATCATGATGCAAATAACACAAGCTACCCCCAATCCCCTGTGTTTCTTCCAAGAAGCAGTCAAGACTAGAGGCCACCTGGTCCCAGACTGCACTGCTTGGGCAATGTCCTCTGTCTCTCACAGCTCTAGTATCCCTGGAGCAAAGAGAGAAAACCACAAGGAAGAAAATGACTGGGATTTTATGGCTCTTCAGCTGAAACACCATCATGGAGAATGATAGCTCAATAATATGATTTGAAAACTCATTTTAGACCTTTCCACAAACCAGAAATCCCTTACTGAGTTTAGAATAATTAGTATGGGGTTGTCTCAGCAACACGGCAAAAAGAAGCAAGAACAGAACTCCAATATTCACATGCTTATGTCTCAAGATCATTTGCATGCCACAAGACACAAGAAGAGACCCCGTTGTTGAGCTGAGTATAATGTCTTTAACATCGTGCAGGTAGAAATCACATTTACTCATCCACATATTCTGGGTATGTTTAAGAAAAGACTATAAGGGACTCTAGATACACAAATAGCTTGTGTATGTTCTTCATAATATCTTCAGCTCTGAGTGGAGTCTGCTCTGAGCCTTGTTTGCTTCCAAAGCAAAGAGTCACGACCTCACACCCCTTCCAAGGGGGCACGTGGACCTCTGAGATACGAAAACTGCGAAGAAAGGCTTCCTCTAAGCTGCTCCTCAGAAAGGCAAACCACCAACACAGCACACAGCCACGCTCCAGCGACATTCACTGCCCTGTGACCAGCTGAGCCTGAGACTACGCAGGAGAACTGGTGTCTCTGGCTAATGGCCGCTTTGATGCCTCTCCTCCCTGCACACTTTTAAACTGTTTTTCTGGAGTCAACCCAAGCTCGGCAGAATTTCCAGACCTATGGAAGTGCAGCGTGCAAGCAGGCCATTTCCTGACAACGCTGCAAAGCTTCAGGGAACACGTTTGCTCATTTCCATGTTTATGAGTGGAGGCAGCCCTGCTTGTGCTTCCAGAGTAGGCTATCTCTACCTGGGATGCTGCAAAAGAGAAACAGTTGAACAAAGGAAAGAGCATGCTCAGAAAAGCTAGCAACAATAACTGTCCCGGTGGCTGCTTCGGCAGAACCCGGCTATGCACCAGGTCAGTAAACAGGACCGAGATGTGTGGGTCATTTTCAGGGACCTATTCAAGACTCTTCCTGGCATTGTTGCAAAGGAAGCAGTTGTGCGAAATGTTTTAGAACAAAATGGCATATTCTCAAAATGAATCTTTCTCACTTAATGCAACCCAGAAAATGAAGCAAAGTGGTCATGTAATATAGAATAAATGTCTAGGTGCCCTAAATATTTATGTAACATCATAGGAGGCACTGGGGTGATGAAAAAGGAAAATTATCATTAAACAAATTGTTTCAGAAATACTACAAAGAGTCAGACATTGTGTTCACTACCAGAAATACAAATACAAGTGACGCATGGCTCCACCTTCAGAGGAAGTTTCAATTTAGTTTTAGAGGAATAAGAAAAGGAAAGCCAGCCATGCGAAATGAGGGCATCTAGGACACGAAGTTGTTTGTTTGACAAATGTTCCTTTGTCTTTGAGAAGTATTATCGGGTGGTTGAATTGGCTTGCAAGCAAAGGAAGTATCATTAGTTAACAAGAGGGTGGGCAAGGAAGAAGCCTACTCCATCTCCAACATGGAACTAAAATCTTGAAATGGAGGAAAATAGACTTACCAAGAAAAATCCAAAGTGAGACAGAACTGTATGTAAGTCACTGTGGCTTGTGACTGGTACACCCACACGGATACTTGTCAAGGAAGCATACACACTGAGCCACACAACCCCTGTGTCAAGCAGGACTCTTCTTACTGCTCTGGGGCTTGGCTAAAACTGAAACTGAATACATGATGGTAACCTGAGTACATGATGGTAAACTGAATATATGATGCAGTCCTGAGCCAGGCACTTCCCTAAGACTTACTGAGAAGTACCAAAGCTGAGCTACTCCAACCGTCTCTACTGGCCACCTACTCCAGTCCCTGTTTAAAGAAAACTGGGGTGAGTGGAGCTGGGGAGGCTGTGGGAATGCCATTGCTGGAAGTAGTTTGGTTGCCCTTCTTCAGTTTGAAAGGTTGTGTGGTGCTACTTCCTAGAAGGTAATGGGTCCTTGCAGGAAACAGATAGTGCTGGGGCAGTGAATTGCTGGGAATAATAGTTAATACACTGTGGAGAGTTTTCTGGAATTAAGAGTTCCCAAGCCAGAAGCCATGCTGTCAGAAACTCTCTGAAGAACCGTAAACTCAACCTACAAAACAGGGGACATTGTGAATCTACCACACAGAGGCCATCAATGCACCATAACCAACCAACCTGACCATAGGGAGTCTGCCTTCTCAACCCACCACCCAATTGGACAAACAAACATTGAAGGAACAACCAAGGGAGGTATAATAATCTTATACATTGTACAGAAAATGGCCAACTTGAAAATACAGGGAGTTCCATTCATAACTACAATACAATGGGCATAAACCAAAACTCTCCCCAGGAAAACAAAGGTACATGGTCACTTTGGAAGATCAAGTCTGGATCCTCATTACTCACTACCCTCACTATCTTTTGCAGGGGAAGAGAAAAGCAGTTTGAGATTAAAGTGTGCCAGAGAACAGACCTGGACTTCAAGTACTGGAATGAGATTGCCCTAGTTACAAAGTATTGGAAGTTGATTGATAGACTCTATCCAACCTGGCACTAAGGGGCTAGAAAGAAAGAAGATTTCCATACAACACAGAGAACTGGAAGGAAAGAAAACAGTACTTTGAGTTTTATCCCTGGAAATTGCAATTTTAGTAAATCAGCTATGAATATACTGCAAGGTACAAAGACTATTATTGGTCAAATAGACTAGTAAAGGGAGCCTGAAGAAATACAAAATGAAGATATAAAATGTTACGAAATGAATAAAAGAACACCATTTTACAAGAAACGCATGATAGTAAATAAGATGATCAATGTGTAATAGTATGAACAAGATAGAGCTAATGAGATACCTTAGGGGTGGAAGGTGGGGAGAGTGTTTTCTTGTGTAAACATGAGGATCTGCATTCAGTCCTCAACACCTGCTACAACAGCACATGTCTGTCATCCCAATGTTAGGGAACAAACACAGGAAAATCCCAGAGTCTAGCCAATAAGATTACCTCTAGGTTCAAGAAGAGATACTGTCTCAAAAAATAAAATAAAGAGCTATAGAAGACACCTGATGTCAACCTCTAGCCCCCATGCACACCCAACATGGCACACACACACACACACACACACACACACACACACACACACAAACACACAAAGGACATACAAATGATAAAAATACAAACATATATAATACATAGTAAATGGGTTCAAAAATCCAACCTTCTCCCCTCCTTACTTGGAGATCTTAAGTAATTTAATTCCTTTGAGCTTATTTCTGCACCTGTGAATGAGAACCATAAATTTGACTCTGAGATTTGTGATGTTAAACAAATATCTGGAAACATGTTTGAGTGAGTGCTCCATTTGACAAAGGCTATACTTACACTCTTTCTCCTGTGCTGTTCTGTACCAGCAATAATGTACCCAGCCCACTCCAGGGAACAAGTCCTTTCCTACTGACCCAGACTTAGGAGCTACTGTACAGTAGAACATGTAACAGTGCCCAAACACTTGCCATTTCATGCCCATTTTGAGGGTCTAGATGATCTAAGCATTTGACCCAAACTCATTGTGAGCATGCACACACACACACACACAAACATACTTATATTTGTGGAAGAAGAAGGGGAAAGTTGTAGGTCTACATAAATTCCTCCTCCTTGGTGCCCACACTACCACTACTGACCCTAATACAGAAAATGGGTGGGAGGATCAGACTCATGAATGATTAAATCAGTGGCATAATGTCAAGCAGAAAAAAAATTCAAATACTTCCCTCTTCCAGTAAAATCCAAGGCACAGGTAAAATGTTCTTAAAACATGAACCAGACTGGCTGCTTAAAGGCAATAAGGCACGCAAGCCAGCAGGGCACACTTCCAACCAGAAAACTGCACAGACACAAGTAAACCTCCATGCCTGGTGTGAGAGGTAGGAGTGGGGATTTATGAACAGACAGCAAATCACTGGGCATGAACTCCTTTTATCTGCTTAGGTTCACTTCCTACAATCCCTAGTGCAATGTATTTGAAAGTGAACAGTGGCCTTCTATCAGCTTATTCAATAAGTTGGATTGAGATAATAATGTTTGCTATGCTGTTCTTCGTGTTCTATATATTGACCCATTTCAGTAAATGCATAGTGCTATAAGGCACAGAACGAGAATGACTGGCTCTAATAAGGAATGTTGCAAAAAAAGAAGTAAATCTCCCAATAAAGACTATTAACTATAACATTAAAAGAGTACATACTTTGGACTAAAGACTGGAAATTTATGGGGAGAAAAGACTGCTGTGCATTATATTGTTTTATAGCAGTGAACATTCCACAGGCAAAACTGGGCATTATCACTTGCCAATGCATCTGGCTGTGTGTCGACCTTGAGAGAAGGGGATGGTAATCGCACATAGATCATTCATTAGGTTCTATTGCAGTGATAAAGACCATAAACAAAAGCAACTTGAGGAGGAAAGAGTTTCTTTCATCTTACAATTGCAGTCCACCATGAAGGTAAATCAGGACAGGTCCTTGAAGCAGGAACTGAAGCAGAGGCCATAGAGGAACATTGCCTACTAGCTCGTTCTCTGTGGCTTGTTTAGTCTGATGTTTTTTATACTATCTAGGACAACCTGCCCTGGTACAGTACTGCCCACAGTAGTCTTGATCTCTCACATTAATAATTAATCAAGAGATTTTCCCACAGATTTGTCTACAGGCCAACCTTATGGAGGCATTTTTCCAACTAAGATTCCTTCTTCCCAGGTATGTCTAGATTTCTATCAAGTTGACAAAAAACAATCAGAAGAATCAACCCTTTGTCAACTTGACACACAAACACATCATTTTTAAAACTATAACATTTCCTTTCTGTTCATCCCCAAAGTAACATAAGTAACTCAATTCAAATATAGCATGATTCTTAAAGTCTTTAAAATTGTCAATACTTTAAAAAGTCTAAGTTTTCAGTTAAAATATAACATCCCTTAAAAGTTCTGTCTCTCAACTGGGGAGTCCTGAAAAATCAAGACCAAATTAAATACATTCTTACTCTAAGGTAGAAGAATCAGGCCACAGTCATAATCAAATCAAAGCAAGACCCAAATTCAACAATGTAAATAGCTTAGTGTCCAATATATAGGATTCACTCATGATCTTCTGGCCCCCAAAGTGCCTGAACAATTCTACCTCTCTGGCTCTGCCCTCCACAGGGTATCTTCAGTATTCTGGAATCTCCACTGCAGCTAAGACTGCATCTTTACCAATACTTCTGTATTGGCTGGTTTTGTGTGGCAACTTGATACAAGCTAGACTCATCAGAGAGGAAGGAGCTTCAGTTGAGGAAATGCCTCCATCAGTTCCAGCTGTAAGGCATTTTCTCAGTTAATGATCAATGGGGGAGGGCCCAGCCCATGGTGGGTGGCGCCATCCCTGGTCTGCTTGTCCTGAATTCTATAAGAAAGAAGGCTGATCAATCCATCAGAAGCAAGGCAGTAAGCAGCACCCCTCTACAGCCTCTGCATCAGCTCCTGACTCCAGGATCCTTCCCTGTTTGAGTTCTTGTCCTGACTTCTTTCAGTGATGAATAGCAATGTGGAAGTGTAAGCCAAATAAACCCTTTCCTTACCAACTTCCTTTTTGGTCATGGTATTTCATTAGAGCAACAGACAGCCGAAAATAGCCTTTTATGGCCTCTCTTTAGGTACTCCCTACACATGACAAGCGTCAACTGCTCTCCATAACCTTTTCACACTTTCAAAACCAGTTCTACCTGAGTGACTCTTACAGATTACCAAGTTTGGTTACTAGCACAAGATACAGCCATGGCTCCCTCTAGATCACATCTCTTGTGTACTAATCCTGAGGAAATACTTCCAAGATGTTTCTACTTCAACCAATGCTGGTCTCTTCATAATTGCCACTAATTTCTCATCTCCAACTATCCAGCATCCATTGTCCCAACAAAGCAAAGATTTCACTTTAATAGTTCTGGCTCTAGACGGGGTGTGCCTGCAGGCTGGGACAAATGAGAGAGGTGGTGGGGGGGCGGGGAAAAGCCAGGCGATGGTGGCTCATGCCTTTAATCCCAGCACTTGGGAGGCAAAGGCAGGCAGATCTCTGTGAGTTCGAGGCCAGCCTGGTCTCCAAAGCAAGTTCCAAGAAAGGTGCAAAGCTACACAGAGAAACCCTGTCTCGAAAAACCAAACCAAAAAAAAAAAAAAAATAGTTCTGGCTCTTGTTAGTCACATCAGATTCTTCAGCCCCAGATGGTCAGAACCATAGAGTCATAATGCATAATAGCTCAAGCCAGGTGGCGGTGGCGCATGCCTTTAATTCCAGCACTTGGGAGGCAGAGCCAGGAGGATTTCTGTGAGTTTGAGGCCAGGCTGGTCTACAGAGCAGGATCCAGGACAGGCACCAAAACGACACAAAGAAACCCTGTCTCGAACCACCCCAAAAAAATTAGCTCACAAAAGACTCTGATAGAGTCCTCTGGAACTTCACAAACCAGGTCTCCATCATATCCACCCCCTTCAGCAATGTGTTCCAAGTTCCCTTAACAGCTCATTAATTTCTAAACAGTCCATTTATTTTCTAGCCCCAAATTTCAAACTCCTTCTATAATCCTCCCCAAAACAATATGGCCAGTTCTATAATACTACCACCCCACTCCTGGTACCAATTTCTGTCTCACTTAAGTTTCTATTGCTGTGATAAAGACCATGACCAAAAGCAACTTGGGGAGGAAAAGATTTATTCCATCTTATAATTATAGTCTACCAGGAAGGGAAGTTGGGGTAGGAATTCAAAATAACAACAAAATCAAAAGCCATGGAAAAGTGCTGCTTACTGGCAAGCTCCCAGTGACTTGCTCAGTCTGTTTTATCATACCATCAGGAATCATAAGCCACAATGGGCTAGGCCTTCCACATCAGTCATTAATCAAAACACAACCCAACAGACTTGCTATAGGCCAATCTTATGAAGACATTTTCTCGATTAATGTTCTCTCTTCCCAGATATGTCTATATTTGTGTCAAACTGATAAAACCCAACCATCATATGACTTTGGTTAAATTATTTCTAGATGTTAGTATCATCCCACAGAGGGGACTGATAAATGTGTGGGGGTGATTTGGCTATTGGATCTAAACCTCAAGGTTACTGCTAACACTTAAGTGGGGGCACAGCAAGAAGGCTCAATACCACATGGCACAGACCTGTCTCATACATCAAAGAAGAGCAGTCAAGAGAGAAAAGCAATCCATTGCTTGAATGCCAAGAGCAGAGCACTAGCAACATATATGCTGCAAAACAACTTCACATAATGTAATTTTTGTATGTGTGTGGTGTGCATCATGTATGTACATATGTATGCATACATGTTTGTGCATGTGTGTGGGCACATGTGGGAAGGTATATGTTGGCTACTCTTCATCTTATATATTGAGGAAAGGTCTCATCTTAAACTCAGAGTTCACTGAGTCTGCTTGCTCTGAGGTTTCCCTATCTACTCACCTCCATGGGTTCTGGGATTACAGGCAGGCTACTACTCACTCTCAGCACTTACAGGAATCTGGGGATCTGAACTCTGGTCTTTACACTTGCAAGGTTAATGCTTTAACCTGCAAATCCATCTCTTCCAGCCATAACCTAATCTTTAAAGCAACCTATGAACCTACTTATCAAAAATATCAAGAATTCTACCACTGGGGCTGGAGAAATGGATCAAGAGTTAAGAGCACTGGTTTCTCCTTCAGAGAACCTGAGTTCAGGTCTGAACACCCACATGGAGACTATCAACTGTCTGTAGCTTCAGTTCCAAGGGATCCAGTGCCTTTTTCTGGCATCTTCACATATATGGTACACAGATACATATATATGCAGACAAGACATACATACACATTTTTTTAATGAACTCCATCATTAAGACATTTCTCAGCTGGGCGGTGGTGGCACACGCCTTTAATCCCAGCAGTCGGGAGGCAGAGGCAGGCGGATCTTTGTGAGTTCGAGGCCAGCCTGGTCTACAGAGCGAGATCTAGGAAAGGTGCAAAGCTACACAGAGAAACGCTGTCTCGAAAAACCAAAAAAAAAAAAAAAAAAAGACATTTCTCCAAGCTTTGATCAGTATCCATCACTAGATTCTCATTAATGGACAAGAAGCTTTTCAACAACTGGTGATTCCACAGACTACTTGGGAGAATCATTCATCCTCAAAATCACTTCATAAAACAAAATAATACTGAACTACAAAATGAGCCAGAAGAAATCACAAAATATCAGATTGTCAGTGTGGGGCAAAGTTAGTGTTGAGCAAAGCTCCCTTGGTTCTTTTAGCTTTCCACTGAAGCAGAGCTGACAGCGTCCAAATGGCACATCTGATATGGGATTAGCACTTGATGGCCACTGACCCAAACATCCTAGACAATTGATTGGATCTTGGCAAGGATACTTCTTAAAGAATTGGACAAAATGTCAAAGATTAAGTTATGGTTCATGGGAAGGTAAGAAGTTCGGAAAGTATTGACCGTGAGCAAATAGAGTTAAGAGGGAAAGACAAACAGACAAATAGCAAAATGGAAGTAACCATCCATGCACAAAGGGTCACAGGAAACAGGCTTTCTTGGGGTTGAAAGGATTCTAAGAATCAGAACCCACCATCCCTCTGAAAATTTACACCTTAAGTTTACTGCTTTTCCTTCCTTATGCATTTTTATAAAGCTTAAATACTTTTCTCTGACTCAATCTATGATTTCTGGACAACTTTCCCTCTTTCCATTGTTTTATTATTCCCTCCTTCCCCAAACATATATCAATGTTTGCGTGCTGGATTTTTAGTGTTCTTCTGGCTTGCCAGTAACCCCCACAAAGAATTCTGCCATTTGGTCAGTGAGCCAAAGTTACCAGAACCTCAGGAAGAAAATGCTAGAAGCACAGTGGAAGTTCCACAGGCTTTGGAGGACATAAAGGAGTCTTATTTGCATCCCTACTAAGAGCTTCAAGGCAGCATGGCTTCTCTCATGAGCATCAGCTTCCTTACATGGAAGACATGTTTAGCATCATCTAGCTCACCTGGATGAAGGTGAAAGGAGAGGGTGGATAACCATTGTAAACTGCATTCAAGAAATGCAAATTCTCCATTCCTCTCTTCTAGATCTCCCCAAATTGATGTGCCATTTGCTTATTAGACAAGGCTTTCTTAATCTTCCACTTTAGTCATCTCCTGTGACTATATGTTCACTGTGACACAGATAGACAAGACATAATCCAATAATTCAACCAGGGCCCACCAGTTTGCTTAACTTTTAAGAAGAGCTAAGAACTCAGCCTGCATCTTTTTGCTTTCAGGTGCTTCAGAGATGATAGGCTTTGCTCCTCACCAATGTGCAGCCATCAAGTGCTCTGGCTAGGGGAAAGATCTGCTGCTGATGGCATAGTGTGATTCTGATTGCATTGACACTACTGGAGACGCTTTTGTTCTTTCATTTCAAGGGGGCTTTTATTTGCTTTATTTTTGCCCCTTTATGGTATTGAGCAAAATATTCATTTAAGACATATCTATCAGTGCAACAGGAGGAAATGAATTTTTTTTCTCTCTGCCCACACTTCTGATGAGAAACAGCACATCAATTAACAGTTCTGTACAGTGGCAGAAAAATCACGGAAGTCAGTCAGATTCTGAGGATTCAAATTTCTTCTTTGCTCATATGATCATAAATTATTTGCCCTGTCTAAGTGCAGCATTTTTTTTCTCTTCTGTACAATGGGTATTACAATAGCATTTATTTTGTGGAGTCTATATGTAGAACCAAAAGCTAAATCCAAAAGAACTATGTAAGCTATAATTCTGCATGGAGTAGATCTTTAAATCTTGTCACAGATTATCAAGCAGCAAATTTTTAGCAAATGATTAGTGACCATGTCAATGTTATTCACAGCCTCAGAGGCTATAAATGGTCAAAAATGGACCACCACAAGGCTTTGTTGTCAGGGGTCTTACCACTGTGGAACAAAAGACCTCATGACTGTTTTTAGGCAGTTTTGTCATGGTGTGGTTGACCCCCAACCATAAAATTATTTTCATTGCTACTTCATAACTATAATTTTGCTACTGTTATGAATCATAATGTAAATATCTTTGTTTTCCAATGGTCCTAGGCAACCTCTATGAAAGAGTCTTTTGATCCCCTTAAAGGGGTCGTGACTCATGACTGAGAACCACTGTTTCTATAACTATACCCACCTTTTTAGTCAGAGGCTCAACAATCAGTGTTTCTCCTTGTGTGACTTACCACAGCACATCATGCCACACTCTTCCAGAAGGTGACTCAAGAAACCTATGCTATGTCACTGAGGCTCACAAGATACAAAAGTGCCTCTCAGGTTTCTCTAAAGCTTTAGATCAATACTGAGATCAAATAATTGAGACTTTGGAGATTTCTGTCTTTTGGAACAAATGTGTATTTCTTGGTGATGACAAAGAGAAAGAATCAGTAGTAGAACAAAATAAGATTCATAAGCTATCCTTCTTGGTATATCCAGCAATCTTTTCCAATGATTATAAGAATCTAGTATATACCATACTGCCCAGCACATATTAGGTGTTCAGTAAATAGTGGTGAAAGAATAAATGCCTATATTCTATACAGAATATTGGAAAAAACAAGTCTTGATGTTTATTAGAATAAGAAACATGGTAAGCATCTAGGAATTTTTGGAGGGGCTCACCCAAGGCTTTCACAGAGGACCAAGCTTCAAATTTCAGCATTCCCATCAGGCACCTCACAACTCCCTGTAACTCCAACTTCCATGTGATGCAGCTCCCTCTTCTGGAGTCTAGGATTACCTGTACTCTTATGTGGACATACCCCACACAGAGATACATGTAATTAAAAATGAAATATTTTTTAATTGGAGGATTATAATGGTTACTCTTAAATATCTTCCCTTTTCTTCAACTGTAAGGAAAGAGCTAGCATGATACAATCAAAAGAGCCCAGGCAAGATGCTGCAAATCTTGGCATCGAATTCTGTGTGTGACTGGACTATGTCGATGTGGAACACATTAAAACATCCTCTTGGGGTCTTGATCTTCTATTTTATGAAGTGCCAGACCTGGACTGGGTTAGTTCAGCTCTCATTGTCTCCACATTTCAAAACGTCACACCATTTACATTTGTGTAAACTGAACAATTAGGATTGAAACCTTTGAGGAAAGTGGCTGCTAAGCAAGGTTGTCTGCTGTGCCTCCATCCTTTTATGGTCTCTTCTCCCTAAGCTAGTCCTTGCCCAGTAAATAGTTTTGTTGTTGTTTTACTTGCTCTTCAGTCAAAGTCTAATAAATCACCCCAAAACTTATTTGATTCAAACAAACAAGGAAACACATTCTTAGTAGTTTATCACGTGGCTGTCAATCAAACTGGCAACCAAGGCTGCTGTCCATTTAAAGTTGAACTGTGATCAGTGTCTTTCCAAATTCATTTGTGTGCCTATTGCCAAACTTCAGTTGGTGACTTTGTGAACCGATCCATAGACTGTCCTGAGTGTCCTCATTGCTAACGGAGGAGAGGTAGAGAATGCCCAAGATGGAAGCTACAGACATTTTTGTACATAATCTTGAAAATACCATTCAGTCAATTCTGCTATTTTCTATTTGTTGAAATTGATTCAACAAACCATCATACACTCAAGATGAGGGGATTATACAAGGAAACACCAAGAGACAGCGACACTCACATACTCAGATGAACGTTACACGCTATGGTTGGTCTTGGAGGCATTCATTTTAACTGTGGAGGATCCACCTGGCGACACTATGAAGAATTTCAAGCACATCTGATGTGGGGCGGAAATTAAATGGTAAGTAGGGAATACAATGAGTCGGGGAAGAAGGGTGTGGTTCACACTAAAAGAGAAACGGCAGTCGTGTCCACAAAAGTTAGGAGCAAGGCAATACCTTTATAAGTAGGTAGTTAAAAATAGAGGTCCAGGGGCTGGAGAGATGGCTCAGAGGTTAAGAGCACTGACTGTTCTTCCAGAGGTCCTGAGTTCAATTCCCAGCACCCACATGGTGGCTCACAGTCATCTATAATGAGATCTGGTGCCCTCTTCTGGCATGCAAGGATACATGGAGGCAGAATGTTGTATACATAATAAATAAATAAATCTTTAAAAAAAAATAGAGGTCCAAGGAAAACAAGATGTTTATATGTCCTGGTGGAATCTGTAATAGGCTCTGAGAGTACTGATGTTTTACCCTACCTAAAAAAGTGAGCTCAGAAGCCTAAAATACAAAAGGCCCTGAGTCATCAAGATGTCAGCTGACCATCTGCCTCTGTTGGTTTATTTTTCCAGATTCTTCTTTTCAACTGGCTTTCCTGATCCTGCCTACTTTCATCAGACTTACCAATCACTCAAAATCCCAAATATATATGTGTGTGTGTGTGTGTGTGTGTGTGTGTGTGTGTGTGTGTGTGTGTGTATTAGGTAGGTAGGTAGGTAGGTAGATAGATAGATAGATAGATAGATAGATAGATAGATAGATAGATAGATAGATGATAGAGATGTATATAGTTTTTGAACTAACCAACCAGGTTCATCCTAAATCAGTGCTTCATTGATATAGTGACCAAGCCAAGCCAATCAGGCTCATTCCTCACATATAAAAGAGCTGTGCAAGAAGGCCAAAGGCAACCATTTTTCAAGTTCCCTACCCTCTGCAAGGAGCTATTTCTCTAGCTCTCAATAAACCTCGCTTGCCCTTCTTTTGCTGTCCTCACTCGGAAGCCAGTGGCTCTGGGCTACTGTGGAATTTCCAGGACCTTATTCCAAGCTAAGCCCACCTTTCTTGGTAGAAAGGCTCTGTGGCACTCAAAAAAAAAAAAAAAAAAAAAAAACACCCACAACAATATTTATTGAGTCCTCTCATGTGCTAATCACTGTGGTAGTCTATCAAGAGACACATGCAGAGTAGACTCCTGGATGTCTGTGACTGAGCCAACCTTTCCCCCTTTTATCTCATGAAGTCCTTAGAATCACTTTAGAATATGCTAGAAATGCACTAAGATGTGGGTGGGGCATACACATATGAGACTCTACACCTTGAGCTTTCCTTAACTTTAGGAGGCTAGTGTGCCATGCTTTGTGGCATCTGTGACTCCTTGATGCCTATGTGTGGATGACTAAGTGGCACTGTATGACTCACTGTAGGAGTGTTCTGCCTCACTGGACTCATGCCAGTGGTGGAGATATTAGTGTGTGGTAAGCTCCTCACTGCCACCGCATTCTCCTTCTCCTTCTCCTTCTCCTTCTCCTTCTCCTTCTCCTCCTCCTCCTCCTCCTCCTCCTTCTTCTTAGTTCCATCAACCCCCATTAACCCACAAAGAGTTAATGGAAATTTTTGCAAGAGGCAAACTGTTATTCAGAATAGAGCATGGTCTCCTTGCTACCTTCTCAACCATAATTTGCCATTTAAACTCAAAATCTTAGTATCCCCATCTATGCAAACAGAAGGTGGTGTATCTCAGCATATTTATCTTGTTGGTATAATGAAGATAAAGAGTTATTTCTGAGAAGTTTTAAAAGTTACAGCAACATCCAAATGGAAGAAGATATCTTGATCTCCCAACTTCCTCTAGCACAGTGAGACAAGTAACTCTTGACCTCTCTTCATTTGTCAACATGCATGTGCACATTTCCACTAGTGATTAGATACGCTGTTATTGAACAGGGTGAACCTATTAAGACTGTTCTGTCTATCAAGATTGTCTAAACTTTGCCATGAACGTGAACACCGCCAAAAGCTGAGTGTCTTAAAACAGTAAAGACTGATTCTCTCTCTCTTTGTAAGTGTCCATCCCAGCATGACTGAAGCTCCTCTTTGTATCATCTCAGTTCAAGCATAGGTTCTGGCTCGTGAATCAGGCACTGGTTCAAGCATCAGGAAAGCGCAAACATAGAATGACTATGCTCCTGAGCCTGCTCCTCGGGGTCTGAGTAGCATCCAGCACTCCCTCCTTCACATCATTGTCCAAGGTAAGTCATATGGCCAAGACTGGCTGTGTGGAGGAAGAAGAAAACCTTCCCAGTGCTCAGAAAGAAAGAAAGAGACAGGGGGAGAGAGGGATAGAGGAAGGAAGGAAGGAAGGAAGGAAGGGAGGGAGGGAGGGAGGGAGGGAGGAAGGAAGGGAGGGAGGGAGGGAGGGAGGGAGGGAGGAAGGAAGGAAGGAAGGAAGGAAGGAAGGAAGGAAGGAAGGAAGGAAGGAAGGAAGGAAGGGAGTGCAAACTGTCTCCCACACTATGACAGTTTGTATTTCCAAGCACAAGAGTCAACCTCTGACAGAGTTCTGAACTGTAGGTATGTCTCTTACTTATGAACCATTTCAGACGTTTTATACAATGAATGACTATATCAAATTTAATTATCAAAACTCATAGTTATTAGAAAATCTTATCATTAATATTTCCTTCCATATCCCAAACCCATAGTCTCACAGGGAGAAGTCTAAAGGAATATACTGTGTGTGCATATGTTCCTGCATCTGTGAGTGTGTTCTTAGGATGCTGGTAAATGGAAAGACATGATTGGCTTAAGGTCAAGTTGAGTCAATGCTTATAAATTTCCCCTTGCAAGGTTAATGACTTAGCCCTGTCTAATTTCGCCATACTGAAGCTGGTTATAAATTTGTTAGTTCATTTGCATCTGGTTTAGATCGACCTTCAATCATAGGCTGCTCTCTTTCCTTCCCCATGCTTCCTTTTTCTTGGATTCCTACCACCACGCTAATCCACATGAACACTAAGCTGAAGCTTCATTAGTTCTGGCTTCTACTCCCAGCTCTTCCATTAACTAACAGTACTGCTTTGGAAAAGTTACCTCACCTCTCCAGGCTGCATCTCCAAAATGAGGGAGTCGGCTGGGAAATTCCTTCTAGCTGTAACTGCTTATGCTTCTAACGTCATGCTGTGAAGCCAGATAGAAAGTGTGCTGTGCGAGGTTCTTCCTGTTTCCTGGGTTTATCAGCAACTAGAGGAGCTATCTTGGCAAAGCCTAGCCTCCCAGCACAGGATAGCATCCCTTTGAAGATCAGTCACCTTTCAGCACCTCCAGTACACAATTTCCTCAGTCCCCTCCTTGCCAGCCTTGGGACACAGAGCCTCCAGCTCAAAGTGTGATTAGAGTGCACTGTATTTTAGTATCTTTTTTTTTTCTTACTTAAAACAAAACTTGAAAACTTCCTCTGGTTATACTAAGTTCATGGGGGGGATGGTGGTATTCTTTATGTCTTACTTGATTGGGGGTTGGTTTTGTTGTGTTTATTGCTTTGTTTGTGGAACAGGGTCTTAATATACAGCCCTAGCTGGCCTAGAACTAACTATGTATACCAGGCTGACCATGAGCTTGTGGCAAGCCTCTTGCCTCTGCCTCAGAAATGCTAGGAGGCTTTTGTCACCAGGCTTAACTAGGCTCAAAGGGGTTGAATTTGGGGATTTTTCTGTCATTGTCGGTTTTTGTTTGTTTGTTTAGTTTGGGTTGGTTTGGGTTTTTATGTTTGTTTCTGCTCTGTTTTTGTTGTTGTTGTTATTATTTAATTTTAACTACAGTAGAAAAGTAACTGTTGGGGCTTTTAATTGCTTTATCTCCATGATATTTTGCAGCCTCTGGTAATAGTTAATATAGTCTAAGTATTATGGGGTGCAACTCTCAGACCGAAGAATCACACTCATTTAATTTTGCTACTATACTGAAGAAATAATTTCAGGTAGAAGAAAAGTATTTCTCAGTTGTCCTACTATAAATAAATTTTTAAAAAGTGCCTTCTAGGACAACTTAAGGACTTGCTTGGAAATTCTTTCAGCCCTTCAATAATGTCAACCTCAAATTCCATCTCCCCTGTTTTCCCATTCTGATGAATAATTCAGGAAGTCTCAGATTTTAGAGTCATATACATCTTGATTCAAAATCTAATGCTTTGAGCCAATTGTATGAATTGTCTGAGCCTTCAACTGTTCATTAACAAAATGAAAAATCCAGTGAGTTGTTGTGAATGGTAAAATAGAGTCAGTCAAGCTCTGGGTATGGCATATGAACGACAAGCGAATGACCATGGTATTCACCCAAAACCACCAGGTGAGACTCTTCCATTTTATATGTCTCAGTCAGTCCCTTCGAAGTTACCTTCAAATATTAGGTCAGACATTTGAACAACGAGCAAAGAGAACTATGTATTTTAGTGTTCCCAAAAGTTAGCTAAAATCTTCTGAGCTTCCTTGAGATCATCAATTGAATGATACTCTCGATATCCTTGCTATTCCACTCCATGACTCTGTCACACACAGACAAAGCACGTGTCTGAGGGAGGACTGGACAGCATCTATTCCCATGTACAGCCTGCTTTAGGCTGGCCTGGGAAAAAGAAGCGCTGCATACATCGCCTTCTCGTGTATTTTGCAAACAATATGAGCCCTCTATCCTTAACTCAAATATCTCGTCAGCATGCGGATAGCACCACATTATGCCACCTACCCTACTGCCTATGAGCTGGGTCACATACCTTCCTGTACTGTCAGTATTCTTTGTCATTTCTATAAAAATCACCTCCCCAAAGAGGAAAGGTTGTCCTAGAAGATTTCTATCTAATTTCCACTTAACACACATGAAACATTTTCTGAAGCTTGATTGGTCAAGTTTATAACCCAATTTCACTTTTTTTTCCATAGCTCAATTCTTTCCTTAAAAAAAACTTTCCCTGCCATTTCTAAAGAAAAAAAGCAAGCCTTCTCTCCCTGAATTCTTGTTATCCAAGTTTCTCTGCATTTCTCACTCTCGTTAATGTGAAGATTTCTTACTTCAGTAACTTCTGCTTTGAACCCCCTTCTCCGCAGACCCGGAGAGGTTTTCCTAGACCTCAGTGGAGTCTTAGAGCTAGAAGATATTTCACAAATTGCATAGAAAAAGGGAGGCAGACAGGGGGGAGGGTTTCCTAAAAAGTCACATGAACTGTATATTCTAGGTCTCAGTCTTGTTATGAAACAAGTGAGGCTCACACCTCTTTCACTGGTAAAATATAAAAATGATAGAAGAAAAAAGATTTGCTTCAACTTGCACAGGTAATTTTCATTCTTCAAATTAGTTTCTTACCAGTAAAATTTGAGCGTGAGGGTTGATGGGAAGTAAAGAAGGAAATAAAGGGAAATTAGATACATGGCTTATAAATTCCTTTCCATGTTAAAAATCCCTGATAAACATACAATGCAGTCAGTTGATCTCTCTCACAGGAAGGGGTGGGATCCGACAGACTTATTTCCTTTCTTCCAAATGCCACCTTACAGCTGTGGTCTTGTGGTAAAATGGCTGGTACAATTAGAAACCAAAATTAGAAAGCCAGCAACCACAAGAGGAAAAAGCTGGGAACTACTTGAGGCCCTGACCCAGAAACCCAGCCAAGGACTCAGCTCCAGCTGAGGCTTTGTGGCACACATGGTTCCCTAGCCCTGTAGCCCCACAGAGGGCATTTCTACGTACCTCACATGCATACCAGGGAGACTTCATGCTCATTTAACTGAGACTTTTCAACAGATCTTGGAGAGAAAGAACACTAGATAATCAGTTACTCAGCTAGAGACCATAACTCAGCTCATCACAGGGCGTCCGTCGTCAGCACTGCTGACTCCATGGTGCTCCATCTGAGCGAGCTGCAAGTGTTTTTCATCAGAACCCCTGATAGGAGCCTCTCCGTCTTTGAGCTATGGATTTTATTGTTATTTTAAAGAAAAAATATTGTCAAACACATGAATTTTATAACATCTGTTTTCATTCCAAATTCCTTTTTCCCAAAGATGTTTCATCAGTAAGAATTACCATCGAAGATCCGGGAATTTGAAAACTTCACAAAGTCCTATATTTAAAAAAAAAAAAAAATTCTCTCAAAGTCGTGGATTTGGGGACCAAGGGCAGGAAGATGCAAACTGGACACCTTGGTCCTCAAGCCTCAGTGACACCACAGGGGGGAATGGAACACACTGGGCTTTTCTGTTTCTGTCCAATTAATTGAGTCACAGCATAAAGACAAATGCCAAGATTCAGCACCAGTAAAAATGATTCCATTATGACTCCCAGGTTGACAGAAGCATACATATTATGCTCATGCCTACAGAACCGCAGAAGATTAGAAAAACACACTGAAGCCTGGAAACCAGAGTCACAGCCCCTGACCCACCAAGGATACTCAGCTGGGTCAATAACACTTGCTTCTTTAAAAAATACAGCCATGTGATGTTACTCCTTTATTAAAACAATCTTTTGAGCTGGTCTGTTTATGTGAATTAAAATAAAACATTGTGTTAGTGAATTATGTCACAATTAGTGAAATTTCAGAAAGGAAAACACTCACGATTCATATTTTACAGCCATGTCACCCAAAATATTATGGTTAGTGTCTGATTTATCAACCATAACGATCTGTGGGAGGGAAGATGTTCTGTGTTTTTAAAGGGAGAAGAAGAAGGTTTAAGTCGTTATTTTGGGTCTAGTTCCTGATTTACATCGCTTCCCAGGGCCATGAAATAGCCCAGCAGAAATGGAGAAAAGTGAAATTGTAACAGTCCAATCTTGAAATAAAACCTAGAACATTCCCTTTGCTCAGTTTTTGGTGACATTTAATACCGTGACCCGCCTTTCAAGTTAGCTGAAGTCATCTTCTCACATCATTACAAAAGGTACAACTTGCAGCTCTCAGAAGAGAAGACGATGGTGTAGAGCAGAGAGGGAAACATGCCTAGAGATAACAGCATACAAACCCATGCATGTTCCCATCTAGCTAACAGTAGTGGTATCACCCTCAGAGCCCACAGTTCTGACTCAAACACTGGTAAAGTTCAAAGGATGCCGCAGAAATTCCGATTATGTCTGTTGCCGGTCATGTGACATGTCTCTAATGGTGTGTTCTAGGCATAGAGCCTGGTGATTGGGGAAAGCTTAACTCAAACTAATCTGGGGTTTGGATGAACATGTCTGCCAGCCTCCAAGTGTACTTAATACAAGCCAGGGCTGGGTCAAGAGAATGTCATTTGGTATCACTACAAGGACAGAGGCAAAGGCTATTTTAAGAACAATATGGTTTTGGGTGCTCTCTGTGAAGTTTACGAGTAGTCAGAGAAGAGAACATAAAACTTGTTCTATACATATAATTAAAATACTGGGTAACGAAACTCATGTGTAAGTAATAGGCCAGCAGTGTAGAGCCAGGGTCATAATAAGCATCCTGGTTGAAGGGAAAAGCAATTTGTGGTGCAGCTTTCAAATTCCTGCTTTAGTGGATGGATTTGGAAAGCTCACGTATAGTCTTCCTGGTGGGGTAGGTTTACTTTCATAGGCCTTTCATTTAATCTCTTTCTCCCCGAAATAGCAGCTGGGTATGGTTTTGGTTTTTTTTCCTTCAGAAGAAATCACAGTTTTATAAATGAATTACTGTTTCATGGGAACAAACAGCTGATTTTTGTTGCTGTTGTTTTGGGTTTTTTGGGTTTTTTGTTTTTTTCTTTATATATATATATAATCACTGTTCCTATTCTCTGTCCATTATGGTGTGGAGAAGGTGATGATCCCAAACTCCAGCTCCCCTAAGATGACCTCCTACATACACTTGCACAGGACTTACCAAATTCCAAGAACACTCTCCAAGCAGGTTTACAAAATAGAGACAATGGGAAGGGGCAGGGGACTCCACAACAGATGTTATCAACTATTGTGTGCTTTGCTCTATGTGGACCAAATGTCTGTAGGACTGACTAAATAATCCACTTTGTCATTTGATAGTCTAGTGGCAGGAACTCCTCTCCAGATGGGGCCATAGGGATGGCTTTGATTGTGGCCCATAAAAATGCTACTGCAAATTGGCCAGCCTCCTTTGTGACTAGGACTTGGCGCCATGGAGAGGTGTTTCACTGTTATTTCTAATAAGCCCTATAAAACAGACCCCAAACAACCACCAAGCAGATTTATATGGTGGTTGGGGGTGGGGAGACAGTAGAGGGTCAACAGAACAGAAGAGTATCCACAGAGTTCGGGGTTATAAGTGAACTGTAAACAGAGGAATCATACAAAAAGTCTTAGTCATGAGCCATGGTCTCCAGAATCTGAACATCCAAACCACACGTGCAGATTTTTTTGAAAGCTCTCTCTCTTCTTTTTAGGTGAATTGTTTGTTTGAATCAGAAACCTTACTGAACTATAGAAGATTATAGTGAAAAGAGCCATGGTCCTCATGTTGACAAATGTCAAATACCTTTTCATTAGTGTGTGTGTGTGTGTGTATGTGTGTATGTGTGTGTGTGTGTGTGTGTGTGTGTGAGAGAGAGAGAGAGAGAGAGAGAGAGAGAGAAAGAGAGAGTTTGCACATATAAGTGAGGATACCGAGAGAGAGAGAGAGAGAGAGAGAGAGAGAGAGAGAGAGAGAGAGAGAGAGAGAGAGAGAGAGAGAGAGATCGCACATATGAGTGAGACGCCCATGGAGGCCTGAAGAAGGCGTCAGACCCACTGGAGCTGGGGTTGCAGGTGGCTGCGAGCCACCCAACATGGGTGCTGGGAACTGAACTTGGGTCCTCTGGAAGAGCAAGAAGTATCCTTGACTTCTGGGCCATCTCTCCCCCTTCTTGAGAAGCACAGTGTGAAGCCAGATTCTGCCACAGACGAATCTGGCATCAGGTCCTAGCCTCCTCTTTCAACTGTTCTATCAGCTTCCTGGTTTCTGTGCCTATTGAGCAAGAGCATGCTCAGTTCAGTAAAGGCTGGCTATCCTCACATAGGCATTGGTCCCGACATCAACAGGGCTAATAACAAGAGTGACTGAATTAGGGAAGAAGAAATGATTTGCAAAAGCAAAGAACTAACTAACTTTCTATGGATGGGAGGTAAAAGCAAAGAGAAACCTAGTGCTGGCGTTTTCTTGAGATCCCGGATCTTCTAGAGCCAGCCATGTAGGACCCATGGAGGCAGATCTCAGAGGGTTGGCTTCCAGGGCCTGTGCCCCCAACACCTATGCCCACCTTCAACCCGAACAGCCCTGAAGTTTTGTCTACTACATACCACTGTAGAGGCCTGTGTGCATATGAATTATCCTTCTGACCTGACTCAAGGCGCATATACACATAATGAGAATGTGCAGAACCTGATTTGAACTGGCTGGTCAGGTGAGTCCCTCAGCACCTCTGCATCCTGAGGACTTCATCTCTAAAGTGAGAGGAGTGGATCAACCACCCCTGTGGTCTTGCCGGTCACTGAGAGCCTCAGCTCTCCCCTTAATATGTGGCCCCCAGAATAATGAGAGCACGGAGTCGCCGTTCCTTCCCATGGAAGAGCAGCTAATCTTCTCCTGGAGAAGGCAGCGGTGTTTCCCTGTGACCACCTCTTGTTCTTTCTCTTATTCAATGTTCTAACTTCTCATAGGGCGGATAGCGAGCCTCCCAGATCAGATTGCTCGGAACATCTCTTCCTGTCCCTTACTCCTGCCAATCAGGGTGAAGTTCTTTGCCACTCACCCCTTGCCTTCCCCTGAGAGCTGTGAAGAAGCAAGACTGCAAGGCAGTTCCAAAGAAGCCAAGAAGGCAGGCTCCTGGTTCTCCCTGGCCCTGGTCCGCCTAATCCAGTTATGACCCGGGGCAGCAAAAGTAGGTTTAACTGAGCATGGGCCAGGCAGGATTTAAGAAATCCTGACTCTACTTGCCATTAAGTGAAACCACCTATGTTTGTTGAACTCTGAGAACTTGGAGAACACTGTGCACTTTATCTCTTCAGTTTCCTTGATGTGAAACAGGCCGAGGGGTAGACAAAGGGGGCAACTGCTGTTGTCCGCTAGAAGCTTTGCCATTTGATTGCTTCATAATTTCACAACTCATCTAATTTGGAGTGCGCATTCATGCCACAAACCTGTCTGTCACCCATAACAAGCTCTTTGGTACAAACTGGAACAAACTCCCATGACGGAAACAACCTTCCCCTACAGCAGAGAAAGCAAGTACACCATAGGATCTTGACACTTACCTGGAGAGCTGCAGGTGTTTCTCTCCCTGGTATTGGAGTTTTCAATTCCCAAGGCTCTTTACCCATGGGTACTGTTAAAGTGTGTTTCCCTACTCTTTCTTAAAGCTGTTTCACACTCATTTCTGACACCTTTTCTATAAAAGCTACCACAATAGGAAAGGAAAGAGACTGGGTCTTATGGGATCAGAGCTTTGGTTTCTGAAGGTCACACTTCAACAGTAAAAAGACACAGTAAAAAGACAAGCTTAGCTTGGCCTTGGGTCTTTCTTAGTAGTTATGTATGACACACATCGGGTTTTTTTTTTTTTTTCATTTTCAAAATGAGATCCAGATATTGCCTGCCATTATATAAATTGAAAGGAAAATAAATATGTATAGTCATACTTAGCAATATGCATAATGTAGATTAAATATATATAATTCTCACCCATTCTTGGAACCAGCACTCTACCTTGTTGGGAGCTCTCTTTGCTTCCTACACTGACAAGAGGGAGCAGAGCAAGGTACAGCAAGCAGGAGGGAGAAGGCCAGGGTTTCATTTCAATTCCCCAACTGCCTCTCTGCAGACCGAGAGCCTTGCCTCTGTTAATGAGATCACCTCATTTGTGCTATGTGATAGCAGATCTAATTGAATTGGACCAAGGATGGAGAGTAGACCATTGCACATTTCCGTCAATCTATGGACGGTTTCCAATGTCTATAAGAAAAGAAACGATTTAAAGAAAATTCATGGCGCTGGAGTACAGCTCTATCAGCCTGTGCATGGCTTAATTTGGGCTCACTTACTATGACCAAAGAAAAACAACAAAAAAAGGAAATTCTCAGAAGATGTCTGCCAAGTCACATGGGGGACATGGGCGTGGAGGGTGTCAAATCAGAGGACACGAAAAACTGCATCATGAAGCTGACAAGAAGCTCCATGGATTCACAACTTTGGTGAGATATGCCATGTATCCTAGTGTTGTTGGGAAATAGAGTCTAGCTTACCAATGTCTTGAGAGCCATAGGAACATTTCCTCATCAAAGGTGACTGACAAGGGAAGCACCTGCTTTTGAACAAACTAATGACAACCCTGAGGTCATGAAAATGCAATGAACATGGTCCGGGGTGCGGGACTGCCTCCCCGAGACACAAGCGGGTAGGTTACTATCTGAGGGCTAACAACAGCAGAAGGTTTTAAAAGCCCTGTAATTAGCGAGCCTGGTCAGAGGTGTTTTAGGGACAGTGAGCAATTGGAAAGGTTGTTTGGGATTTTGGTTTCCTCTACTGGAGACTGCAATTATAAAATAAAGGCCCGTCATTCTTAATAAAGCAAGATGTCCTAGAGAGCAAGTTTTATAATGTTCCAGAGTCTATAGAACAGCCCAGTTTATAGAAAGCGTTTATTGATGGTGGTGATGATGATGATAGTGATGGGGTGGGGGTGGTAGAGTGATAAGGATGATTATGGTGGTTGTAATGGTGATAATAATGATGGGGATGGTAATGATGAACAAGACAGAAGTGACACAATGAGAATGACAACATCCAGTGCAACCACAGTGTAGTAACTGTCAGCATTTATTCAGTTCTAACCGTGCTCCAGGCAAATTGCTGGAACTGTATGTTCTGTATCTGCCTATATAAGGGCATGCTTATGGGACACTGGCAAGATGCCTTATTGGTGAAATTATTAAGGCCACTCCACATAGTTAAAAGGGAGGTTTATTTAGTGGTGTAACTTACAAATGAAGGGATAGGTAGGTTGCAGGGTCTGGGAAAGATGTAGTGCAGTCCAGCGGTGTTCTCTGGAGAACTCTGCTCGGTCTACCTCCAGCATCCAGGGTCCGGGAACCAAGAGAAGGTGGCGCATCTGGATCTCAGGTCTTCAGGGCCCTCTCTTGGCCCTGCCTTGTAGGTGTGATAGTTACTGAAGCCTCAATGGGGGTTGGGACTTCCAGATCAAAGCTGGAATGGCTACCCACTACAATGTCTCTGTAAATTATCAGTGGAAACACTATTAGGGCCCAATATTTATGAATTTTATATCTGTTTGCTCTTAACCATCCCCAGATTTGTATTGGTCAGTTACTCCAGATTCATGGCCATCTCAGCTCAAAAAGATTCTACTATAAGGTAGAGAGGAAAATCATTGTAAGAGAAGCTAATCTTCCAAGGAAGAAGAAGAATGCTAACTTAGTTGGCCAAAAAAATAAAAATAAAAACAAATATTTTGTACAATGTATTCTGACTATATTCTTTCTCCTTACCAAAATCCTCCCAGACCCTCTCCACCTCCCTACCCACCAAACATTATGCTCTAGATCTCTGTCTCACTCTCTCTTTCAAAACACAAGGGAAAAAAAACCCAAACTCAAAACAACAAAAAAATTTAATGAGGAATATCAAAAAGACAAAAACAATACCAGAACAAAGCAAAAAGCATACAAAGAAACATGGAGTCCATTTTGTGTTGGCTTACTCTTCTTGAGAATGGGGCCTGCCCTAAAGGGTGGTTGATATAACCAATGACACCCTATTGGAGAAACCTGATTTTCCCTTTCCCAGCAGGTATCTATTGTAAAACTTATTGGGTAGGAGTGGAACTTTGTGCCCATTTCTCCTTAGTGCTGGGATTTTGTGTGGTTTGATTCTCTGTGTGCTGTCGCAGTCTCTTTGACTTCATTTGTGTATCAGCCTGTTGTGTATGAAGACACAGTTTCACTGCAGTCATCTACCTCCTCTGGCTCTTACTATCTTTCTGTCTTCTCTTTTGCATAGATCCCTGAACCTTGAGGGGAGGGATTTGATAAAGACACTTACTTAGGAATGAGTGCTCCAAAGTCTGTCACTCTCACCTTGTCCCGTTGTGAGTTTGTGTGTTAACTACCATCTACTGTAGGAAGAAGCTTCTCTGATGATGGTTGATCAAGGCACTCATCTACAGGTATAGCAATATGTCATTAGAAGTCACTTTATTGGTATGTTCCTTTAGCAAAATAATAGTAGGTAGGTTTGCTCTTAGGGTCATGGCCTAGTCTCAGGTTGTTGGACACGTTAGCAATGCCATGCATGGTTCCATCTCATGAAGTGAGACTTAGTCCTATCAAAAAGTGGTTGGTTACTCTCTGCCACTATTGCACCAATATGTCTTTTTTTATTTTATTTATTTTTTTGTCTTATAACTTAATTTAATTTTACATATCAGCCATGGATTCCCTTGTTCTCCTCCCTCCCACCCCCCACCCCACCTTCCCCCCAGCCCACCCCCCATTCCCATCTCCTCCAGAGCAAAGACTTCCCTGAGGATTGAGTTCAACCTGGTAGATTCAGTCCAGGCAGGTCTAGTCCCCTCCTCCCAGGCTGAGCCAAGTACCAGTATGTCTGTAGGCAGGTTGCTGTTGTAGATCACAAGGTTTGTAGCTGGGTAACACTGATGATTAATTTTATCTTCTGACTGCATGGAAAGTATCTTCCAGCACCATGAATACTAGTCAACAGGGGCAAAGTTTCTAGTTGGGCACTTCCTTGGTTTCTAGTGACCTAACTAACTATATCTTCAATAATAATGCCTTATCATTAGATTATAGAAAATAATTAATAACCTTGGCAATAGCCTGTGTTTGGGAGGATGGAGTCTTTGGGACCCCTTTGACCAACAACTCAATAAGATGTAGCCCACTTCTGGCACTAGAGGTTATACTTAGTGACATAAGATATCTAGTTGGGACATTGTCTCCCCATTATATGATCATTTTATTTAAATTACTTTCAGATAAGTATATCTTTTAGGACACTTCTGCGGTAGTGGGTTTCCATACAGCTTTGCAACTGGTTTTCAGTTGTGGTTAACTTTTCTTCCCCATATTCCCTCCTTTACCCTACTCTCCCATCCACCTCCCCATGTAATCTTCTTATTCTAATTTCCCTTTTATCTCTTTATAACACTGTATTCTATTTATGCTTCCTTGACAGATCCTCTCCTCCTTCTGGTCCTTTCCCTTTCTTACCTCTGTGGTCATTCAGATTGAAACACACATATCTAAAGTTTAAATGCTAACATCCACATGCAATATTTGTATTTAGGCTCTATGTCACCTGATTCAAGATGATGATTTCTGTATCCACCCATTTAATTGCAAATTTCAAAATTTTATTTTTCTTAACATCTAAATAATACTCCGGTGTATAAATGCATCACATTTTATTTATCCAATTATCAGTTGATGTACATCTGGGCTGTTTGCAATTTCTGATTATTATGAATAGAGCAGCAATGAACATGGATAAGCAGGTATCTCTATAGTAAAATGTAAGAGCCCTTTGGTTATATGCTTTAATTTTTTTCTTCCATTTTTATTTTATGTCTATGAGTGTTTTATGTGCATGTATGTCTATGCAGTGCCCTTGGAGTCCAGAAGAGGGCATTGGGTCCCCCTGAAACTGGAGTTGCAGACAGTTGTGAATTGCCATGTGGGCCTCAGTAATAGTTCCTGTCTTTGGATAACTAAAAGAACACCTATGTTCCAGTACAAAGACACTCTAGAGAGCTAGTTTTTCATGTTTTGTGTTTCTATTGTATTTCTTCATTGATTATTCATTTAGCATATCACAATGGGATAAGGATTTAAGTGATAACATGTGACACTTAAACAGCCTGATCTGCATTCTTATTTGATCCTTTCAACAACATCACTAAACAGGCTCAGAATTTCATAATTTTAATGAGTCTAAAATGAAGTCTCAAAAATGTCAAGTGATAGCTTGTATTTACATAGCTGATAAAAATTAAATACTAAAACTAGGGTCAGTTTCATCATGATAACTAGTGTTGATGTAGAATGGATGAATGGGCACATGTGTTTAAACACTAGGTCCCCAGCTGGTATATTGTTGGGGGAAGTTGTGGAACCTTCAGGGAGTGGGATCTAAGTGCGGGAATCAGGTCACTGGGTTGGGAGAGAACCCAGTTTGAGTTAGGATATGAGAGCTTGGCTTCCCAGTTACCTGAGATATGAGCAAGGTGCATTAAAAATCTCAACAACATGGAGGACTGTGCCACCATGCCTTCCTTGATAAAATCACCAGGGACACTAGCATTTGGAAAGTCAAGGAATTGTGACTATCAGATGATTCAAGTATTGAGTAAAAATATCCGACTTGCAACCTAAAATGTGGATAAGGCTTTGTTAGACTAAGAAGTAAGGAGAAGACATTTAAAGTAACAGAAATGGCAAAAGATCTGATGAGGACCTTAGAAGTGGTTCAAAGGGTCGTGACATGGTCTGTAGGATTGAAGGGTCCACGTACACTCCATGACATGTGCTAGGATCTGGGGAACCTCACAGAGGAGAAGATTAATATTGACAACTGTCTTTGTATAGACACTTTATAAACCTGATAATAGCAACTGTTCCTATTTTCCTAACACAGAATCCAGGTGCCTGCTCTAATGAGTTGGAAAAAAGCACCATTTCTTTCTGTCCCAAGATGCTCTCTTAGTTAATTTTCTGTGAATGTTGTAACTGACCACAAAAGACTAGGCAACTTGCAAAGAATAAAGGTTTATTCATCTCATGGCTTGGAGGCTCCAGGATAAGGAAGTCTTGCTGATACAGACTCTATTGACCTCTTAGCCATGCAGGGCTTCATAGGGCAAGAAGGTTAGAGTCTGAATGGGAAATGTCTCTCCACCAGCCTGATCTCCAGCTGGATGCCTATTTGGGGAGGTAGTGAAGGCTTGTCCTAGGGAAGAGTGGGTCACCGGGAGTGTGTTCTTGGGTGGTACTGTGGAGTCCTTCCTCTGTCTTCTCATTTGCTTCCTGGTAATCAAGAGACAAGCAGTCCATACCACATGCTCTTGTCTCCACAGTGCTTGTCTTGCCTCAGGCTCCAAGCAATGGACCCAGCCAACCTTGGATCTAAATCCTATGGAATAATGAACCAAAACAGAGCTGACCTCTCTTTAAGTTTGTCTCTGTGGTACTTGTCACAGCCACCAAAGGTCTGACTAACACAGAAGAACATAAGTGACAGGCTTTTATGAGAGATCACTCCGGAGATGAGACGCTAGGAGGGTGGACGGAGCCTCATGACCCAATCCCCTCGTAAAGGCCTCAGTTGGTCCCACCTCCTAATAGCTCATAACTGAGATTGAATTTCAGCCACTGCCACCTCCTCTTCTTCCTCCTTCATCTTTAGAGATGGAGTTTTACTATGTTTCCATGCTGGCCAAGTTTGTAGCACTAGGCTAGGCTTTCAACATGAATTTTGATTTTTTTTTTCCGAGACAGGGTTTCTCTGTGTAGCTTTGGTGCCTGTCCTGGGTCTCATTCTGTAGATTAGGCTGGCCTTGAACTCACAGAGATCCGCCTGGCTCTGCCTCCCTAGTGCTGGGATTAAAGGCGTGCACCACCGCCGCCTGCCAGAATTTTGATGTGTTGATGGAAGCATTCAGGCTGCCGCAAAAACTAGCTTTTCAACATGGCTTTTTTTTCTACTTCTCCAACCCTTGATTCAGGACTGGACTTCTGACAAAGATGTAGCAGAAGGGGCATCATCTCCAAGCTCAGGACCTATAAGTCCTTATGATGTTGCTTTTCACCAGTTTGAAATACTTTCTTGAGAGCACAAGAGAGGACACAGAAGTACTACCGGCCGAAGTCAAAGGATACTGTATGATGTGAATGTGGCTTTCTGGGGCTCTGTCTTTTGACTAGGTTAAAACATAAAACCATGACAAGTAATAATTCTTGGCCTTCGGATTTGCTAAATCTGATTTTCTTTAACATATAATAAAACTTGCTGAAGTGGCAGGCCAATAGTGTTAGGATTTTCCAGTCATTTATTGGAAGCTATCTAAAGTGTTTAAACTAGGATTTGAAATGAAAGTTTGCTGTGGATATTGTTCTATATAAATAAAACACTGGTGGCCAGTGACGAGGCAAGAAGTAGGTGGGACAAGGAGAGAGGAGAATTCTGGGAAGCGGAAGGCTCGAGGAGAGACACTGCAGCCACCGCCATGACCAGCAACAAATGGCGCCCAACGGCTCGAGTTTCCACCTTAAACCTGAGAATATTTAATAACCAATTCTAAACAGAGCCAAAACCAGGTTCCTGCTTCTTGTCTCCTATGAGCAGCTAGACGCCGCAAAACGCAGGTTTGAACACTGGCGGGTTCCTGGCATGTACGTTTGACTGGCAGTATGGCGGGAATGAGGGGTCTGCCAGAGGCACATTATACTGTGTAGTAGATTTAGTCTTTACTAGTATTTAAAAAAAAAAAAAAAAAAAGGTTTCTGGGCTACATGCTGCTTTGATAAAAGCTTAGACCCACTATTTCTGAGACTTGATGACTCCCAGAGCTGGCGGAAAACGTACCACTGCCATGTTGGGAAGCTGAAGTGGGCGGAGCCAGCCGCCACAGCGCTGTTTCAGGCTCAGAAGGATGCAGTTTAAAGCAATAGGCTCACAAAAAGACTGATTCAGATAACATCGTTTACAATGTGTGTAAAATATACGTAGGCTTGAAAGAGACAAAAAAATTAATGTAAAAAGCCACGTAAAGATGAATATTACACAGACAATCTGGATTATGTTGTCTTTGGGATTTTTAACTGCAAAAAAACATTTGATCAAAAAAGATATTGAATTAAACCAATATGCATATTTTAAAGGTAACTTGACTTCAAAATTTGGATTTAAGGATATGTTGCTTTGGAAAAGAAGTTCTGCTTTTGTTTCCACAGAAAGCCAGAGGCTGTGGATTTGTTCCAGATTAAGATACATCAGGTTTCAACAGCCAAGACCCCCTGAAAGGTCTCCGATGACACCATGGCCCAGATGATCCAGCATCCAGAGCGGTTTCAAGGCAACTGGTTCAAACAATACAGCCTCACGGACTACCCCATAGGTCTAAAATTTTCTTTGCATCCCCATAAGATACAGCGCCCCCCTCCAGCAGGAAGTAGTAAGAGATGCTACGCCCAAATTCCCAAATATACCAAGCTGGCTTTAGAGGTGGAATTGGCTCACTCCCCCTCTAAACCCAGACATATTGCTTTAAAAAAAAAATGGTTAGTCAATTCTTGTGTCCCAAATCAGAAGAGCCCTCTGGTGTGGGACAAAGAAAACCAATATTTTTATTT
Source organism: Peromyscus maniculatus bairdii (assembly GCF_049852395.1). NCBI lineage: Eukaryota > Metazoa > Chordata > Mammalia > Rodentia > Cricetidae > Peromyscus > Peromyscus maniculatus. The sequence goes on from NC_134853.1 coordinate 103,101,839, forward strand.
AAAACAGATTGATTATAAATGTGATCTCTTTCTAAAAAAGAAAAGGGGATATAATATAGATATATAGGAGGATATAGAGATGATAAGATAAAAGGATAGATTAATTAACCTACTTTTAAAGAAGAACTTGTTTAAAATGTTTTACATTGGTATAGATTTTAGTTTATGTTTAAAATGTTTTACATTGGTATGGATTTTAGTTTATTGATACAAACTTGAAGTTAATATTGTTATACTGTGTATATATATATTTCTATTCTTGTTTGAGGTATTATGTTTATGTAACTCATTTAAAATTGTAATGGATAATTAAAAATAGATTAATAATTAGTAATCTATGATAATCATATCTGTAGCCATGTTAGTTAAGTTTTCTAGGTATACATAGATATATTTCAGATAGATAGGTAATCTTCAAACACTTCATAGACCTAGAGAATATGGCATTTAAATAACTTAAAATTCTGTTGATGTGAGACACAATTGCTCCTGGCTGCACCAATTGATCCCGAGAGAATGTTGGGCTTCTAAGACATTTCCATTTGGAAGTTTGTCTTTTTGGCACAAAATGGCCTACTGGGCAAAGAACTGCCCTTGCCTTGATGGCTGACAGTACAAATGCAATGCTGTCCTTTCTGGACAAGCGGGACACAAGGAAAGTGACCACTGTACTCTGCCAAGACAGGGTAAGATGGTCTCTCAAAATTCCTGCTTCTGAAAATCGTCTGTCAGATATTCTAGGCCTGTAGCCAATCTGAATGCACCAACAATGCTGAGAAACATTAGGTGACTGTCCAGGCTGCCAGCTGTCTTGGTCTACTCTTGCAAGATTCCCGAAAGTTGCTTGCATCCATCTACCATTTCTCAGGTACCATTATGTTCCTTCTCAGGTCTTTGATGTGGTTGAAAACTAGATAGTTGTAATTTCCTCAGTTATGATAAAAGATAAGTTAGATATAAAACCTTAAACTCACAAATATAAGATAGATAGGACATCTTCTTTAATATTGTAACTATAATTCTTCCTCGGTAATTGTTTTGTTATATATAATTTTACCATGTTAAAGTTAAAACCTTCCTTTTTAAAAAAAAAGAAAAAGAAAAAAGGGCAAGTGCTGTGGATATTGTTCTATATAAATAAAACACTGGTGGCCAGTGACGAGGCAAGAAGTAGGTGGGACAAGGAGAGAGGAGAATTCTGGGAAGCGGAAGGCTTGAGGAGAGACACTGCAGCCACCGCCATGACCAGCAACATGTGAAGATGCCGGGAAGCCACCAGCCACGTGGCAAGGTATAGATTTATAGAAATGGGTTAATTTAAGATAAAAGAACAGTTAGCAAGAAGCCTGCCACGGCCATACAGTTTATAAGTGATATAAGCGTCTGAGTGATTATTTTATAAGTGGATTGTGGGACTGCGGGGCTTGGGGAACCTGGAGAGAAGCCCTCCAGCAACAAAAGTTACTTTTTAGGGGGCCCCCAGGCAGTGGGATCAGGATCTGTCCCTGGTGCATGAATGGGCTTTTTGGAGCCCAGTGCCTATGGTGGGACACCTTGCGCAGCTTTGGTGCAGGCGTGTACCTGCCTCAACTGAATGTACCAGACTCTGCTGACTCCCTATGGAGACCTTGCCTTGGAGGAAGTATGAATGGGGGGGGGGGGTTGCGGGAGAAAGCTGGAGGCAGGAGGAGGGGGGAGAGAAGGATCTGTGGTTTGTATGTAAAATGAATAGAAAACTTCTTAATAATAAAAAAAGAAAGCTGCTTTAAATAGCTTATTCTAAACATCTAGAGAAGGAAGTTTGCAACACTTCATGATTGTAATAGTCTAAGACTTAATGAGTAATTACCATAAAGAATTCAGCTGAGGATGCTAGTTGCCTACCTAGTATTCATTCTTCCTTTCACTCTTAGTAACAAAGTTCTAGAATTTCTGACTACATGGCCACCCAGAATCAAAGCTGAATTTGCAGGCCTCCTCTGTAGACAGCCTCAGGACCAAGTTTAAGGGATTAAATTGGAGTGGAAGAGTTACCAAGGAGCTTCTTGGACCCCTCTTGTCTTTTCCTACAGCTTTTGTCCTGGAGCATAGATAAGCCTCACACTCACTCGGGTACCATCTTGAGTCATGAGGAGAAAGGCTACCCATGAGGCACAGCAAAGCTGAAATAGGCCTGAATATGCAGACACACCACAGAGCCCCCATAACTAAACTTCCTACCTCTGCACTATTTTTATATTAGAAAACATGAATTAGTGTCCTGATGGAGTTACTATTACTATAGAGTTTCTGTCACATTCAACTCAGTTGATCCCTTGACAATTGGTAAAGAAAAGATAAAGAGAATTAAAACACTCGAGGAGTTGCATGTGCTTGGCATAGTACATGAAGATTCTATGCAAAGAAATCTTTGCATATAATTTGGCTCATTGGTAGAACACTTTATGAGTAAGCATGAGGTCCTGGGTTCAGTTCCCAGCACTGAAAATATTTGTAAACTTTTATATCTTTCCCCACTTTTATATATTTGATCCCTCTCTCAGGCAACACAAGGGAGAATTTGAACCCCAGGAATTTCTGTGCTCTTATTCCATAACCTGAACACCCAAAACAAAGTTGCAACAATTGCCTGTTCTGAAGTGGCATTATAAAATGGTCCTCATTAGGCATGGGGTGGGGCAGGGACAAAGAGATTAGCGGAGCAATGCTCTAGGTGCTCTTGCCTGGTCTAGAGTCGTGCTCAAGCCAGAAACAGTCTAAGTCATTACAAGTTAGTCATGGGAAATGATGATTTGCAATAGGAAGTCAGAGATACATTAGTCAACAAAATAGCCAAGGCTCTCAACTTAGTGAGCCTCCATTCTGGCAAGAAGACACCAAAAGAAGATAATAAACCCAATCCATAGATTAATGATAGGATGTGTTAGACAGTAATACATCTGCTCTACGAATAGAAAAAAAAAAAAACATAGCTGGTTGAAACACCAGCAAGGATTGGAAAAAACAAATTTTGCTAGAAGGCAGTGCATTTTACATTGGAATTAGAAGAAAGGTTTACTCCAGATTAACTTATTTTCAAGAATAATAATTAATTCTATCTCTTCTGATCAATGAATAGCCTGAGTGGTTGTTCCAAATGTAGATGAGATCAATGTATTCTTTAGTACAGGAAAAGGAAAATCACAGTAGAGTCCATATTGCCAAGGCTACTGTTTGATAAAGTAACAGCAATGGCAGTCTTCTAAGCATAGCTCAAGTGTTTTGAGCTGTTCCTAACTGCTGAGCACTGTGCAAATTGCTTAGCTGTGATGACTCCTTAGAGGGACACCGACTCCTGCTCTTCTGAACATGCAAAGTGTGTTCCAACTTGCCGCAAAGAATGCTGGTGTGTGTTTGTGTGTGTGTACATGCCAGCTTCGTAAATACTAAGGTACTGTACCCGACACCTAAAGACTATAGTAAATAGTTAAACATCAGCTGGTGGAGATGACACTAAATGAAACCTCTCTGAGTATGTAGTTGAGCTGGAGGGCAGCTTGTGGTATAAATTTATTGGCTGCTGCTTAAATGAAAGAATTACAATGCACCATAATGTTCATTCTAATCAAGGGATGCCTGAAGATTGCATTTCAGATTGTAAATATGGTGCACACATTTGTCTCTGAATGAGACTTTGCATCCCAGCTGCTGAAACATTTGGGAAGGTGAAAATTCTGTGGACTAACACATTCCTGTGGCAGGGCACAAGATTAATGTGGCAGAAGATGTTTTCACAGGGCAGACAAATCATCTCGTCCCCCATGAATTCACAGTCACTCAAGACACAATGCTGTAAAACTTACTCTCCGAGGGTCTGTGACAGCAGAAAAGATGCATCAGCTGAGGAAAATTGGCTTCTTCTTATAAGCCTCCATGGGTACTTCGGGGAAGCAGAAGTTTGGACAACTTGCAAAAGATGAGCCAAGACTATATCAGATGTTTTTAAGTGATTACATGTTATAAAATATTATTTTATTTGTGGCAAAAAGTAGACAAGGTAATTAACAAAGGGTTTACTTACTCTTTAGAAATTATGTTTGATTAACCCAACATAAAACCATTATACTCTATTTCTGAATCAATCTGAATGGTAAACAATTGTCAAGAAGTCAAATTACACATAACATGAAGAATCAAGGGGCTGGGGGTTTCAGCTCAGTGGTACAGTGCTTTCTAGCAAGCACAAGGCCCTGGGTTCGGTCCTCAGCTCCGGGGGGAAAAAATTGGGATTTTAGATGGGAACACTGGGCTCTGAGAGCTGTGTATCTTATCAGTATCCTTCCCAGCATACATATACACATAAACACACATGTAAACACATGCATATATATATATGTACACATGTACATAAATACATACACACACACACCAGCACATACACATGGACACACGCATGCATAAACACAACTTTATGGTATTATCCACCAAGTCACCATTTGTTTCTTTTCAAGTCTTAAGACTCTGTTCTTGGGTAAATTTTGGAGTGTTGTTTGGATAGGCAGCCTCTACTCCCTTTTCTTTTGATAATGTTGTCTTAAAAACTATGTTCTCCTCAAATATTACTCTAAATGGACTCCACTTCAGCTAAGGAACGGGTGGCTTTAGTTACCACCAGAGATTTGCCCATGGCTACAGGGACTGGCCTAGGGTTCCTGAAAGTTAAGTTAAGCCAGATCCAGTGTCTTAGGGAGCCTGCTGGAGGAAGTTCTCTTTGCACTCAGATGTGACATTGGAAGGGATTAAGGCAGGGTTCAGCTCCTGGAATTTCAAGAAACAGAACAAGGTTTCCAAATACCCTCATAGAGAAAAATGAAGGGGCATGTCAGCCTTGTGGCTGTCCAGGGCTTCTACTTTCTTCAATGTCTGTCTCTGCCCCTCCTGCCTCACTCTCTGTGACTCTTACACACCACCCATGTAATCTCCAGAGACTCTACAAGGGAACTCTCTGGAAGGCAAGCCACACCTTTCCCGTCTCTCTCTTCTGTCTCCAAACTGTATATAGAAAAGTACTCCAGCATCAAGTTGACCGAAACATAATCCAGGTGAAATGTGGAACTGGCAAGACACCACATCCTTTACTTGATCTCACTGAATCTCCTTAAAACAAAGTGCAAAAGGAAAGGACAGAGACAAATCATGGCCTAAGTAAGCCTTCAAGTTGCATTGGTCTGTCTTTCATCACTGTGGGTCCAGACTGCAGACACTGTCAGGGTACTTTTGTTTCAAATTATCATTGGATGTATAAACAAGGCCTATCTCTTCTCATCAGCTGGAGCAAGTGCATGCTTGTGCACATGCCCATGCACGAACATACACACACACACACACACACACACACACACACACACACACACACACACACACACCGTATTAATGCTCTCTGGCTTTCCTATTGCTCTGGCCCGACGTAGACACAAATGGTCTGAGGACTGTATGACTTAAAGGGGAAATGCTTTATTTCCCATAATGAGAACATTCTATCATCTTTGCCCCTGGCTTTAGCATTTGAGACTTAAAAAAAAAATATGACAAACAAAGGCCCAGGACGCCAGAGCAGCTGCCTCCAAAGGGTTAAACTAAGATCAAAATCAAACGGCACGCTGTGCCATGTCTTCTGCATGACTGATACTGCAATCGATCTGCAGCGGTTCATTTTCTCTCTGGAATCTCTGCCTACTGAGAACAAATACAAACACATGTGGAACCAATAGGAAGCAGACGAAGGGCTTTAAGAGTTCTGCACCAACCTGTGTCAGAGAGCACTCACTTTGCAGATGGGGCAATTAATAAAAGGGTCTGATAGCATGACTGCATCAAGGTGCCTTTACGTGTTAACAATCCTCTTTTGTCTTCCTCCTGGAGGGCACAGATGGATTCCAGTGTAGAATAAGCGCGGCATTGTGTGCTGACGCACCCCTGAATGGTGTCTCAGTAGGAACAGGGGCCCAGGTGTCCTGTGTCCCCCTCGATACTGATTCTTTCTCCCCACCAGCGTTTTCAGTGCTAGCATGACCATTAATCAGTAGGGAATTAAACTCTAGAAGTAAATCCGCTTTTCAAACATACATGAAAGGGAAAGGCTTGCCATCAAAATATTGGCAGTTCATACACACAGCTCGTTTGTGACTGAAGCCCCAAGTGTCTGATTCTTACTCTTCAGCTGCAATGAGAGTTTATTAAAGTCACTCTGGGCTGCACTTGGAGCAAGTCATGTTTTAGTTTTGGAAGATGTAGAAAATGAGGGTCACAGGTGGATCCAGGACACACATAGCCTTTTACCTACAGGGCCCTGGAGTTGTGCTTCATTTCCAGCTGGGCGTATTGAAGTCTGCCTCTCACCCTGCCTTCATGGCCCTTTATGCCAGGTCAGTGAGGCAGGAGTTACTTTTGGTCCTCTCTGAACTAGGCTGGGAGAAGGAACTGTGTCTGTCAGTCCCCTAGCAACTATGTGAAGCCAAGTGATCACTTCCCAAACCAAATGCCCCTGAGATTTAGTTAAAGAGCCAGTTGCTCTCGCCTCTTCCTGCAGACATGAAAACATGTCAAGGAAAGCAGTAAACTAGTTGTCCCACTGTGGATGCTTCAACCATTTGTGGGTCTGAGGTCGACTCCAGGAGGCCACCACTGTCCACCTTCACTCACCATTCAGAAGGACAAGCATTGAAAGCAGGTAGAAAAGAAGAAAGCTTAGTGGACAGCCTTAAAACTTCAACCTCTAGGTGGCAAGGCCCTGGACCCCAGTCTCTTCCTATGATTCTGCTGTGTTACAGACCCTTGGTGTGAGAGTACCAAGGGATGATTCAGCAATCGCCTGGCCAAAGGCATGGTTCTCTGCACTCCTAACAGACAGGAGCTCTGTTTCTACCTGACTGTTAGAGTTTATTATCCCAGGCAGGATGCTATCTTTTTAACCTATACATCTTTTGGCAAAAGGATCCCCAAGTGATCAGATACTTATTGTCCTGGTTAGTGTGTGTGTGTGTGTGTGTGTGTGTGTGTGTGTGTGTGTGTGTGTGTGTGTGTGTGTTGTGTAAAGTTGACATATTCTAGAGTTATTTGTGAAGAGAACCCTTATTTGAGAAAATGCCTTCATCACATTGCCTGTAGGAAAGTCTTGCGGGAGGGAGGAGTTCTCGGCTAATGGTTGATGTGGGAGAGCTCAGCCCATGGTGGGTAGTACCACTGCTGCGCAGGTTGGTCCTGGGTTCTGTAAGAAAAGAGGCTGAGAAAGCTAGGGAGAACAAGCCAGTAAACAGCACACCTCCATGGTCTTTACCCCAGTTCCTGCCTCCAGGCTCCTTCCTTGAGTTCATAGGCTGACTCCCTTTCCTGATGGACCACAAGGTATGTGGTGGTTTGAATGACTCCAGCATGGGCTCATATAGTGAATGCTTAGTCACTGGGGAGTGGAACTCTTGGACAGGATTAGAAGGACTTGGAGGCATGGTCTTGTGAAGAAAATGTGTCACTGGGGTCATGCTTTGGGGTTTCAGGCCCAGTCTCTCTCTCTCTCTCTCTCTCTCTCTCTCTCTCTCTCTCTCTCTCTCTCTCTCTCTCTCTTTCTCTGCCTATGGATGAGGATGTAGCTCTCAGCTACTACTCCAATGCCGGCCTGTATGCTGCCATGCTCCTTGCCATGATAATAATGGACAAATTATTGTCCTGGGAGTGACAAAGTAAGCCCATGTTTGCTCTGCCTCTTCTTTTCTAGACCAATATATATATTTTTTTTAATTGTCAAACAAATCATCTTGGATGAGCAGTAGATATCAGATCCTAAGGGATGGTGCCCCATTATCTCTAGGTATTATGTATTCTCCAAACTCATATTGAGTCACTTTTGGTCAGTCTGTAGGTGGGTCAGGGCGGCAGCTCTGAGGGTGGTGATAGGATCAGTGGATTTGGTGGTAACATGCCAACCCCAGTACTTCCTTTGCTGAAAAATGGAGTTGGATATCTTATGGAGTTCTTTAGTAGTGTGCTATGAACTCTAAAGGTGACAAAGACCTTGCCTAAATCAGATTCATAGCATGTGATGATTTCAGTTTGGGTGAATAGTTGTTACGTATAGAATGGAAGGATTTCAATGTAACCAGCTTGCTGCGACACAGTAACTGACCTGCTCAGAGAAAAGTGTGATGTCAACAGCTGAGAACGGGTCAGTGTTGCAGACATATTGGATATTAGGCAGCAGAAGTAGCTTCCAAGGAAGAGGGAGTACATGCTACTAGATCTATGAAGAGCCTCTTCCATGGCAACACATTTATACCACTAATGCCTCTGTGAGGATTGCTGGTGAGACATCAACTAGCAAATTGTTCTGTCTGTTTAAGCCTTTATGGCTTTTTCCTTGTTAGATGTTGTCTGGAAGCCTTAACATGTGACACAAAGGTGCCCATTGTTTACCCTCCCTCTCCTAAATCTGTATGTCTAACTTCTCTGAGGCCGGTTTATGTCACATCTTCTCGTGTTTCTTCTTCTATCCTACAGTCAACCAACAAAGCCATTCATAGCTACCCATGAGTCCATCTGCGTTTTTATTTTGGATAACTTCTATTCAGAGGCAAAGTGGTTTTAGAGGCACAGTGTTAGAATCTCTGCTCATTGGAAGGGTTTCATTTGGCACCTGCCTCATTGAAATAATCCCATATGGAAAATATACTGAAGTTACAGTCTGTGCTTTGACCCATGCCCACATAATGAGTTGATCCATACATGAACCAAGATTGATCTTTTCCTCCTCTTTCAGTTTTGTTAGACATTTCTTATTACTTTCCTGGTTTTGGGTGCAAACATGATGTCAGACTGGAGATTCAACTGTAGGTCAGCTGAATTCAGGTTTCTGACGTCTGTTTTTTCCATGTCTTGATTTTGTAAGCTAAGTACCACCCTTACCCATCTCTTTTCTTCCATTGACACTGTATTCTAGTTATAATCTCTATAACTCCCCAACCAGCCTGGCACTCCAAGCTTGCCATTAATTATTTAGTGTAAAAAGTCATTGCTTCTGATAGTCCATGATCATTCCAACTTCTTCTTGGATTGTCATCATCCTTATTGTACCAGTTAACTATTTTCTAACTGCATCTTCTACCCTCAACCCACACTGTGTTTTTCAGTGACTGGGGGCCAACATATTCCCAAACACTGAAGGAAACATAGGCACCAGACACTCCTGATGAAGAAATGTATTCAGATGACAGTTTCTGCTACTGGATGCAAGATTTTTCTTTTCACTTGCCCACTTCTTGGAGCTTTTAGGTATTTTTCACAGTGTCTGTGTGAGGTATGGAAAGCAAGAGTTGCTAGAAGAAAAAGTCAACTAAAGAGGTTGAGGCAGAGACCAGAAGCTCTTGCTGGAAGCTTTGAAATGGAATACACTTTCAAAATGACCTACCTCTGGTTACAGGCATTTCGCCAAAGCAGTTTCAGCTGAGATCTTACAGACTTAAATGCCGTTGGCTACTGCTTCAATCACACCATGAGGGACCACACACCACACCGCTACATGCGCTACATGAAGCTGATGCTTACATCACACCAAAATCATTATCTCAGCTTTGGACTTACTGCTTCCCCATCTCAGCTCTTCTGCATATGGCCAACGCCTACTTAGTTTGCAAAAGAACTCAAATAGTTTCTTCTCTTTCTTCCTTAACGCCCTCTTAGAGCCTTTTGTTTTCTTAATTCTTTTTTTTTCCTCCTACAATTACTTTTGCCATCATTATATTGGAAATGTTATGTAAAACCTCATTAAAAAGTAACCTCCTTGAGGGAAGGGACCATGGCTTATCCTCTGCCACATCCATGATGTTGATATGTTGCCTGGCATATAATAGGCACTCATCCAATGTGACTTATTAAATGTGTGAGTGAGTAAATGAATGAGTGAATAAATTAATGAATGTTCACATACGCTCTCATTTTATTTCCAAAAAGAATCCGAGGCAGCCAAGTTAAAAAAAAAAAAAAAAAAAAAAAAAAACTCTGCAGCTTATGGAGTAGCTGCTCAAAATATGTAAAACCTGGCAGAAGTGCATGTCTCTCTGTATGGAATGGCACGCTGTTGGGGTATAAATATGGGTCTTGGAAAAACCCTCATCTCAAGCTACGAATACCCAGATTGGTGACAGCAGGGTGTCTTCTCACAGGGACCAGAGATCCCAGCCAATAGCACTTCAAGAATGTGCAAGCAAAGAGTTAACAGTCTCACAGCTGTCTTTCATTGGAGGTGTTAATGAGGTGACAGGGGGGAGATTTTAAAATGAAATCGCCTTCAGTGGTTCCATTTAAATTCCAGCACAATGGGAAGGAGAAGGGCTCTCTCCATCCCTCCACTTTTCCAGCCCCCATTGGACTGGGGTCTGACCTTAGCTCTGTGGTTTTACAGGCCTTGGAATGGTCCACAAAAGGGCTTAGAACTGCGCATTTGGTTTCTAGATCTCAACTTGCCTTGGGGAAGTTACTAAAATGTGGTTGCCAGAGATCCTTGGGGTAGGAAAGCGATTCAAAAACTAATGTGCGGTGAGACAGATATACGATGTCATCTGTGAGAGCAATCAGCAACTGGGCACAGCATCCCTCAAGTGGACTTTCTACTTGCTTATTTGGAAATTCTGTTTCTCTGGCACCGGTAACAAATAAGGGACGCTGTTTTGAAGGAGAGGTGTCTCTGAGACACTGTCCTGAGTGTGGGGAAGATCTCAGGCACAGCCTTTCTAGCTGAAAACCGTCAGCATCTTCAGCACCTCCTCACGGGGAAATTAGAGATAAAAACAAACAAACAAACAAAAACCGTGTAGGAGGTTGCTTTGCTACTCCAACGTTTTAATTTTCAGAGGACACTACTTCAAGAAAGAGACGGGCTGACATCGGTACAGAATGGAGGTCGCAGGCTGGACGATCAGAGGCACGCTTACACTAGTCTGAGGAAGCCATTCAACTTGTGTGTCTCGGGTTTCTTAAGTGAAAAATAGAAGTCACCATGCAACCTCGGGGGACTACGACGAGTTCCAACATGATATCCTGAGACAAATGTTTAGTACAAAGTCTAAGAACACAGTTGCTGTCATTAGCTCTGGGGAAGGGGACGGTCCATGGAATCTCTGTGGTAAATGACTTGAGCAAGGCCCAATGAGTGTGCTGCTGGGATGTCTACTGAGCTGTGAGTAAAAGCAACACTGTTGGGTCTTCTCAGGACTCTACGGGAGGAGAAACACTCTCTTTTCAGACAAGATGCTTCATGGTGTTCAGATGTTACTCAATCTCTCTGAGCCTTAGTTTTCTTCTCCAGAAAATGGGAATCACAAGCCTCACCTGCTCATGGGCTTTTTGTGACATTTAAGTATCTGAGGGCTGGGGAAGTGATGTGTTTGATTAGCATGGATAGGCCCTAGGTTTGATCACCACCACCAAAATAATAATAATTGACCTAGCCAGGACAAAGTAGTTCATGTACTCCCTGATTCATAACAAGGGGTCTTTACAGAGCCTGTTCTCAGGTCCCTAAATCAGCCTCTGGTGATCTCCTTGGAATTTGCATTAAGATGCTATGGAAGCAGTGCCTAGTCGGGAAAGAGAAAAAACAAAACAAAGACTCCACTCGATTACTAATGCTTTATTTCAATGACTAATAGTCTCAACCTGACTCTAACTTTTCAGGGAACACATTCAGTTATTGAAGAACATTTATCCCAGTTTCTCACCAAAATGTGATAAGTAACATTTTTCTCATCCATCAAAAATGTCGCAGGGGTTAAAAATCAGGCTGGGCTAAATCTCTGCAAATGGCATGTAAGTCACTTCACCTCCCAGATCTAGACTAGAGGAAGAGGGGTGCAGGCAGACTCCTTTTCACTTGCAGAAAGCAGTAACTCTGGTACTGGGGATCCAGGAAATGTAGAGATAAGAAAAGGAGAGCAATACCTTTCTTTTAGAGTGGATAGGAGTAATTTATTATATTTTAGTTTAATATTAAAAATGGAAAAAGTCCTTGCTCTGAACCTGAAACTCTTCTAGAAATAAATTCTATCCAGAAAGGTGAATGACACTTACCTGTGACCCCAGAGTTCAGGAGGTGGGGCGGGAGGGTCAGGAGGTAGGGAGGAGGGGAGGAGGGTCAGGAGGTGGGGAGGAGGGTAAGGAGGTGGGGAGGAGGGGCAGGAGGTGAAGATCGGCCCTATCTTGGTGCCATGCTTGAGGACAGCCTGAAATGCATGAGACTGTCTCATAAAACAAGTTAAAATCGTTATTTTTTAAAAAAGAAGAGAAATAGTTCAATTTGGGTGTACTATTTCAGGGGGAAAAAAAAGGTAGAACAATCAAATGTACTTTCATTTTTCATTTTGGAGCGAGATAACATTATATGAATCATTTAACAATAAATAGACAACTTCAAGAATAAAAACTCAGGAAAAATACTTGTCTGATTGGTGCTTGCTTTATTTTTATAATAGTCCTGCGCTCTAGCTAAGATGAGCTTATTATTCCTCCATGTTCATACAAATGGGGATGGGGAGACTAACAAGAGGGCGGAGATAACAGCATGCTGTCAAGAGGCAGCATCCCTTACTCATCACCTTCTGACTTCATCCAGGACGTCGTAGTGGCATCAAAAAACAGAAGGAATGGAGTGCAAGGAACTGGTTACACACGTGTTGGAAGGGCTGGAGAAGCATCCTCCTTCAGCAGCAGTACCAAGCAGAGGATGATGCGGACACTGTGGTTTACGTTACGGAAGGAGAAGAGAACAAGACCACAGGAGAAGACAGAACGTTCCGAGAGTCTGGCCAGAGGTCTCAGTGCCAGTTCACCATCCAAATAGCCAGTTGCTCAGGGAAACTTAATGCCCACATCTTCAGACATTTAGCCTGATTTTTGCCTTGGAATAAAAATACAGAAAAAGAAAAATTGCTTTTAAAACGCAGAGTAGCCACAGAGAATGAACGTGTGTATGAGATTTATAACACATTCTTGAGAAGTGGAGTCATCTGTGCCTCTGTTCCCCCTCTGGGGCTATCATCATGCTAGCTTCTGTGGCAACCCCAAACTGAAGAGGACTAGGGCCCATTGAGGCATCTTAGGAGAGAGATTCCTGATGTGCCTTGTTCCTGAGTCAAGGGACCTTCACGGTTGTTAATCACATACTTACAAATGCACAACTTAAAATACAAAATGTAGCCATGGTATGAAGTGGGTGGAGTTCTAACAAAAATATTATATTTGTTTTATTGAGTTTTATTTAGCAATCCCTGTCAAACACTTCAAGGGTTTTGCATATAGTCTCAGAGAATCCTCACTGAAACCATACATAGTAGATATTTCTTATCATTTTTATTTTAAAGACAGGAAAATGAAGCACAGAGATTGGTTAAGGGCCTGAGCAAAGTCGTGCAGCTCGTACATAGGAGGGCTGTGAGCTAAAGAGGCCATTGACTAGTAGGAGGAAGCACATGCATGACCAGTGCTCTCTTCCTATATCACTGGGAGGATGACTTCCGTCCTCTCAAGCTCTATTCTTAGCCCTTCGGTCCCTCTGGACAGGAGATACATGATGATATTTAGCCAAGCAGAGTCATCAAGTTAATAAACCAGATTCTTCGTAAGACTGTATTCATAAACAGCCCATTGGGTAGAATTCTTCATAGCTATGCAGTGGGTCGCTCTTTGTTGCACATGCCACACTACTCTTTCTCTGAAAGGTAATATACTGTACCTAATGCAGTGGTTCACCTGCTTTGTTGTTTGTTTGGGTTTGTTGTTGTTGTTGTTTTCTGCCTCAAAGAATCTAGTTCCCAAACACCATTATATCCTTATCTGGAAGTTAGAACTGGGGAATTAAGAATATGGTTTTACAAAAGAAAATAGAGAGAGAGAGAGAGAGAGAGAGAGAGAGAGAGAGAGAGAGAGAGAGAGAAGGAAGGAAGGAAGGAAGGAAGGAAGGAAGGAAGGAAGGAAGGAAGGAAGGAAGGAAAGAAGGAAGGAAGGAAGGAAGGAAGGAAGGAAGGAAGGAAGGAAGGAAGGAAGGAAGGAAGGAAGGAAGGAAGAAGGGAGGGAGGGAGGGGAAAGAAAACCAATAAGATATTTTAATTAGGTGGATAGAGAGGTGAGAAGGATATGGGAGGAGTTGGCAAAGGGGAAATATATTAAATATATTGCATGAAAAAAATTAAATAAAGTTTTAGAAAGAATATCATTTTATGAGTGTACCTTGTATCAATTTGATAAGAAACACAGTCATAAAAAAACAGTTAAAGTTTGGGAGAATGATGAAAACAACTTAAGTATCTGTGTACAGACAGTTGTATGGATATAAGTTTTCAGATCAGTATCTAGGAGTTTGATTGCTGATAATTTAATACTTCCAACAAACTATTTTCCAAAATGTTAGCCCTGCAGTTTTGCATTCACAGTAGCAACAATTTGATTTCTGTGGCTTCGAACCCTCACAGGCGACATTATTTTTTTTTCATTAATTTTCGCCATACTACTAGGCACATTGTTCTTATAGGCTTTTCTTCTTATATTAATTGGCGATTTCTTAATGATAAGTGATGTCTGGCTTATTTGCCTCCTCTACATTTTATTTGTTATGTCTCTTATGGTAGAGTGTTCAAAGTACTTGTCATATTACTGCCTTTTAGGAATTTTTTTTTCTATGAGGTCTCAACCCTGCACAAAGAACTGTAGGCAACTGAGGAAAGCTGGGAAAGGAAAAGGTGGTTCTCCCCAGGAAAAAGCACACTCATTGACTGTCCTGAAAACGAACATGCAGGTGGCATTATACACACTGAACGTGATATATATACATTGTGTATTATAGATATACATATATATATAATATTGTGCATGCATGTACATATATGAATGCAGTAACATGACTTTGAAGGAGAGTGAGGGCCAGTATATGAGAGGGTTTGGAGGGAGGAAAGGGAAGGGAGAAATGAAATGAAATTACAATTTCAAAAATAAAATTTAAAAAAAAAAAGTCTACTTAAAAGATAGTCTAGGCTAGCATGCCGAAACCCCAGTTGTCAATCAACTCCAGCTAGCCTTGTAGTGTCGTGTTTTGATGCTTCTCCTTGTGTGTTTATTTGTATGCCATATTAAAAGAACAATGCTTTTGTTCATATGTAAGCCTTCTGAATTTCAGCCCAAGAGAGTACAGCAGCAATTACTACTGCGTTGTTCTGAGCGAAGCTGTTAGTCATTCCATCCTCCGGGCAGAGATGGTGGACATAAGTTTGGAGAAATCAGAACAGGAAAGAGAAGAAAGGGTTTAGCAGTGGGAACATGCCATCTTCCACTTACAGGACATTTGCCAAAGGAAGATAAGCAAGCTCACCAGAATTTCAGCACCTTCTAGGTGTGAGGGATTTTCACCTTTATTACTAATATGCAAATCTCCCTCTTTCACCCCGTGAACTCTTGCCAAGGCCGAGCCCTACAAGGCGATGACTGGGAGCCACTATCCTGCTCTCCCAAGACAATCCCACTCTGTGTGGCTAGGTATGTGGCACAGTTCCAGACTCAGGAATACTGAGGGCTCTGAAAAAGTAATATTTTAATCACTGCCCTCTTAAACATATGCTTAAATCGAATTTTTTTAGGCTAAAGAGTGGTGTCAACTGTCATCCCTATCTCACTCACAAAGGAAAGTTCTCAGGCCAAGTTAGCAGCTTTGAGCAATCCGGTTGATCTGGAACCCTTTCAGCCCCCCACCCCACACTCCACCCCCACAGCATACCTCACGTGCAAATCCAGGTGCCAAACTTTCACTGAGCGGTTGAACTGCTACCAACTGACTCTCTCACCTGCTGCTGTCACTGTCGTAGGCCTGCCACACTAATTAAAGCTACCCCAGAAAACACGGTATCAAGCCGTATAGATTGCAATGTGGCTGCACAGGTCCCTCGGTTGCTTCAGTTAAGGCAAAGGCACAATTTTTCACCCAGTACAAGCTTTGGGACCACTGGATGGATGTTTTAAACGGGGGCATTAGCTCGGAACAGCTTATTGGGATGATCCATATACTGAGTGACTACACACTCACCTTACTGAGATGATCCCAATGTAGAATTATGATCAAAGTACAGTTATCACCACTGCCCATTCGCACTGTGTTGTAACAATCTAGACTAATTGTATGGTCACCCTGTCACAACCTAGGGTGATGTGGAAAGAGGAAATCTCAACTGAGAAAACACCTGCATCAGACTGGCCTGTAGGCATATCTGTGGGGCATTTTCTTGATTGACGATGAATGTGGGAGGGCTCAGTTCCCTGTGGGCTGTGCACCCCTGAGCATGTTGTCCTGAGTGGTACAAGACAGCAGGCTGAGCAAGCCATGGGGAACAAACCAGTAAGCAGTGTTCCTCCATGACCTCTGCTCCAACTCCTGCCTTGGGTTCCAGCCCTGACTTCCCTCGTTGGTAGACTGTGATCTCGGTTGTCTAAGCCGAATACATCCTTCCCTCTCTAAGTTGCTTTTTCTCATGTTTATCAGAGGAATAGAAAACAGACTAGGGCATCCTGGTTGTACCCATAAAAGATCAGAACTCCAAGATGAGGCATATTTTGAACCAAATACCTATGCTGGTAGCACTCAGATCTCACTTTATTCCCACCCTGTGCTCACAGAAAGTCTATGACTGGAGCGTCCAGGAACCAATTGTGTCTCCAGCCTTTATCACAGCACCTGACACAGTATGGTAACTTCAAAAGTCTGTAATGAAAATGTAATGTCACACGGTGGATTGCTCATTCATGCAATCTACAGATACTTACTGTCTCTAGCATTTACAGGCCCCATACGGTAGAGTCACAGGGATCTACAAGGAAGCAGGTGGAATCACCAGGTTCTGGGAGGTAACAGTCTGAAGAAAAGATTGATGGAATGCACAGTTCCACTAAAAATCAGCCCTATGAACTCATGTTCTACAGTCTTACACAGAAGAGCAACGTAGATCGGCCTGGGGAAGTCTGGGGAGAGTTCCTTAGAAAAGCGACCGTCCTTTAAAGCGGGAAAATGAAGTGGGGCATGGTTCTGTATGAGCATAGACACACCAGAAGACCTCAGTATCCTCACCATGGTGGCAGCATGGATGGAAGGAGTGAGTGAGAAGGCCAACCCTGGGAACCCAAGGAGCCAAAGTGGCCACATCCACCCTGTCCAGAAAACAGACTTTCTCCTGGGCTGACAGAAAACACCAGTCAGGTTTTATAGGGAGCGGCGGGGACTTCATCAGATTTGATTGCAGGGTATTCTGTGGTACTGTATTACAACTACAGGAAGTACATTTTGCTCTTACACAGAGAGGAGCACATCACGCTAGGGTTTTATTTGAATGAGTAGACTCCCCCACAAAGAACTCTTTCCCTGATAAAGCCAATCATGACTCAACAGTGAGACACTCTGGGCTTAGTTATGAGTTCCGGGACTTAATTTCTGGTGCCCTTGGCCAAACCACACCAGGCTGACTTGCGCCTCAATTTCCTTGTCTGTAAAATTATGGACTGCTCTATCCGCTTTCACCCAGGCTAGTGTAAGGAGCCACTAATGAAAAGCAGACAACGTTGAAAAGTATTACTGAAATGCTTAATAAGTCCAAGAGCCAAGAAAGATGAAGTGTGTGTGTGTGTGTGTGTGTGTGTGTGTGTGTGTGTGTGTGTGTGTGTGTGTGTGTCAAGTGTTCAAGTGTGGAGCAGAAGGTTTCAGCTGCAAGATTTACTGATTGGGAGGCTCTTTTTCACTGGGGCTGTCAGTACCAGCTGAAATCTGAGGCTGAGATGCAGCCTTGCTCACCAATTAAGAGCAGATGATGCTCTAAAATCATCTCTGCTCCCCAGTGTGTCCCTGAACCTACATATGGGCTCACATTTACAAGAAGCCTCTCCTGAGTCTGCTGAGTCCACGACTTGTGAAACCACATTCAGAAAACATGTTCTGAGGGGGAACAAAAGAATGTCCTAATTTAGAAGAATCAGTTGTGTGTGTGTGTGTGTGTGTGTGTGTGTGTGTGTGAGAGAGAGAGAGAGAGAGAGAGAGAGAGAGAGAGAGAGAGATTGCTGAGCCTCCATTTCCCTCTTTAGATATAGCAAAAGGGCAGACATTTTGCTTTAAAGGATGTGTCCATTGTAACATCTACCATTTACGAGGAGTAGCTATGCACAAGGCACTTTTTAGTGCAGTTTGGAACCAGTCTCATTAAGTCCTCATGACAGAGTGCTTTAATTCTCCTTACTATGTCATTCTCCCTTCTAAGCCAAGTGTTTCAATACTTGAATTTGGGGAGGGTAAGTCCCACCCACATAGTAGAGACTGAATCGCTATCCAAGCCAGCAGAAAGCTAGATGTATTCTCCTCAGTCTTGGTACTGATCAGCTAAAAGCTCCCAAGGGCCTCTTCCACCTCTGTCTTCTTGCTGAGAATGCTCCCCTCTTCCAGGATCATCGCTCTTCTTGTCTCTGGAATGTGGAGTTGCTGTTTCCGAAATGTGAGTCAGTTAAGATAGGAAGGTTCACTTCTTTTAGCAGGTACATGTCAGTGACACTATTTTTAAAAAGGACATGGTGACAACATGCACATCACACAAAATCTCTTCTCTATGTCAGACCTGTATGACCCTGGGAGGGAAGGATTAGTCTGTCCACTGTGCACATTGCTATTAGATAACCTGCCTGTATTTGGTTATTTCCATCAGCTCATTTATCCTAGTTAAAAAAAAAAAATTAGAAACTTTTCTGAGAAATGGATCCAACAGCAGGGAAGAGAAATACCGTTTATATACTTATATAAGCATTTGGCACATGGATCAGTCAACCTCATCCTCTCTCTCTCTCTCTCTCTCTCTCTCTCTCTCTCCCTCCCTCCCTCTCTCCCTCCCTCCCTCCCTCCATTTCACATACTCAAAATGCTTAATTGTAAAAGTTGAATTAAATAGTACTTTTGTTGTATTAACAGTATGCTGAGCATTAAAACTAAGGTGCAGGGCCTGTCGAGGGCTCAGTGGTTAGGAACGTCTATTGCTCTATTAGAAGGCTGGAGTTTGGAGAACCCAGCACCCACATCAGATGATTCACAAATGCTTATAACTCCAAGTGATCCAATGTCACTTTTTGGCTTCTGTGGGTATTTACAAAGACGTACTCTCTCTTACATACACATATGTAGTCACACATGAATAAGACAAAATGTATCTTTTAAAAAAACAACAAATAAATGAACGCTGAGATTCAGGCAATGTCTACAACTATTCCTCTGCAAATATATAGTTCAAATTCATTTTTTAAAGATATTTTTGAATGTACTTAAGGCATTGATTATTAATTTAATTATCACTTATATTTTAAAACTTAATTTAAAAGCCTTTCACTATTCATACTCAAAATTTAAACAATTTATTTGTAGCTAAAGTGTCCACACATGGAATTCGATCCTGTTCTCTGTAGAGCTGGCATCTTCTCCACACCAGATCCAAACACTGCTGGCTTAGGGACCTTTTAAATCACTTCGTTGAAGCAGGCAAAGCTTGTGTCCTCATTGTAATTGTACTGTCTCCTGGCCCTGCTCTCTTTCATACTCGGATTATGACAATCAAACTAACCAGAGCTCAAATTTTAGTTGAAAACACAAAGAACAAATACATCCTAAATATGTAATCTAGTCAAGCATGATAAGTATTGTGGAGACAAATAATTTAAGAAATAAATCTAGAAAACATGGAGGATGGGGTGGTTATGTTGCAGTTTTAGGTAGTGTGGCCAGGGAAGGCCTTACTGAGAAGGGAAATGGGGAAGAGCAGGCAGAAGTTAGTCCATGTGCAAAGACCCCGTGGGTGTTTGAACAACCAACAGGAGACTTGACACTGACGTGGAGTGAGCAAGGAAGAATAGTTCAAGATGAGTGTGGCAAAGAGAGTGGGCCACTCTTCCAGGTCATTCCAACAGTGGGCGACAGTCCTGGGAAGTTTTAGAAGAAATAGTCTCTGTTTTCAAGATTGCTGGGCTAAGAACGGGTCATAAAAAAAAAAAAAAAAAAAAAAAAAAAAAAAAGGCCAAAGGGGAAGAGTGCCTCAGTGCTTTCTACACACACATGACACACATGAGAACCCAGTTCAGATGCCCAGTGCCCAGGGAAAAGCAGGCGTGGCAGCACACATCTGTAACTGCAGTGCTGGTGGTGGGGCAGAGACCCTGAGGACACACCAGCCAGCCAACCTAACCAAAAGCGCAAACTTCCTGTTCAATGAGAGGCCATCTCCAAAAGTAACTCGGAGCACAATAGAGAAAGACACTCAACATCTACCCCAGTCCTCTACACACACATGCACAGGTGAACACATCCTTTCCTACTTACATATGCACATAAACACACAAAAAAAGGAGGAGGAGGAAGAGGAGAAGAAGGAGAAGGAGGAGAAGGACAAGGTTGATAAGAGAAGATAATGTAGACGAAAGGAAAGCTAGCCAGAATGCTGCTTGCCCAGGTGAGGTGTAGAATGTGGGAGAGGAAGTGATGTGAAATTGCCAGTTGATGCTGGATTTAGACATAAAATGTGAGAGATGAGATGACAGGTCAGGGTAAATGCTAAGCTCCTAGAAAGATGGCATTTCCCCCATCAAGTTCTAAAAGAGTGCTTCTGGGCAGGGGTAGGCAAGCTCAAGAGTTGGATTCTGGATACATATGGTTAAAATAAACACAGCTAGAAATACAAGTTCTCAGTAGCTATGCATATGGGCAGTGTGTGTGTGTGTGTGTGTGTGTGTGTGTGTGAAAATGTCCATCAGAACACACTTTTAATTAATTTTACTTTGTTGTTTTGTTTGTTTGCTTTGAGTCAGAATCTAATACCTGTATACCAAGCAGGCCTAGAACTCACTTCATAGCCCAGGCTGGCCTCAGATTCTTGGTGATATTCCTGTCTCCACTTTGCAAGTGCTAGGATTATGGGCATAAGCCACCATTCCCAGCTTGATTTTGCTTTTGCATTAATTCAAGAAGGTCTGTCCAGGTAGATCATGGTGGAGTGGCCAGAGAACTTGCCAGGAGCCACATCATCTCTGTTATGAGAGGTATTTTCCTTCCAGCAAAGTTTATCTTCAGAAGAACATTCAAGTAGAGGAACTATATGATTTGATGTATGCATTTAAAGGAATGTTCTCACGCTCTGATAACGGATATGGGGGCTGGCACAGGAGAGTGGAAAGTGACTAAAACTAGTGTAGTGCAGGAGAGACGAGATGACACAGAAGACCAGACGTGACGAGAAAGCAGGGTGCCTGGTAGGCATGTGTTGGAGATGGAACTGTCTCTGCTACAGTGACAAAGAGAAAAAGGCTAGCACAGAATTATTGAACTGCGGAGAGCTGTGGCAACACGACAGAGTTGGAAATGTCATAAGAGAAGGAACTATCCAGATAGGAATTCTATTTTGAAAGTTACTCTACAAATAACTTTTTATAAACTGGGAACATAAACCACAAGCATGCTGGAAGAGCATCTTTAATTCTGTTTGGGCTCTGAAATAACTGTTTCCTTTTTGTGTGGTGAAATCCTCTGCCTATGGACTCATATGAATGTTTATGTCCTTGGAACATATACCCTGGGATTATTGCTTAATAACTAGACTGTGCTCCCATGAAAAAAGAGTCCCTGGAGACTAGAGAAGTGTCAGAGGTGAAACTGAGTTCCAGGTTGGTATGGATGATAAAAACTCATATCAAACTCTTGTATCAAATCTTAGCCTAAGTCTCAGACAGGACATCTAGCTGGGACTTCCTGGAAATGCTTAGGGCTCTCCAGAGCAAAGGATGCTTTTCTTTACCTGATGGAGACCAAAGAGTTGAGGATATCCAATGTCTCTATAACAAGTAGCCGTGGCTGAAGCAGGACATAGGCTACACACAACCTGGCAGAAGGGCTGGAAGCCTGCCTCCAATATCATGCTATTGAAGTGACGAATTCAACCACTTATTACCCCATGTCGCAGGAAAGGGCCTAGTAACTCAAGGAGAAGGGTGGGAAGGGAAGTTGGGGGTTAAAAATATGAGACAGTTGAGCATGAAGAGCTCTCACAGCCATCACTAGATATAATGATCCCGTGAAGACTAGCCAGATACAGACACTATCTCAGGAGGACTTGGTGCTTGACAGTTATACACTACAAGTGCCTCTTTCTGCCCTGTCTGGATATTCAGCAACAGAAGAGAGGGATACCATCTCATGGAGAATGGAAAATCTTTGAACTGACTGAAACTGATTTCAGACTTTCTGGAGTAACATGCGGCTTGAAATACAAAATCAGTCCAGTTAGAAAAAAAACAATGTTGTATTTTTAAAATTCATTAAACAAAATGCTTCATCTATGTGATGTATACATAACTGTATATATCTTGAAAAAATGTTTCTTTTTAAATAGAAATGTGTATAACTCCGCTCTTCAAATTAATGTAGTCTAACTTTAAAACACACTTGTCTACTTTTAGGTTTTTTAACTAAGTTAATCAGAAATGTGTTTTAAGAAGTGTTCAAAAAAGAATTGCAGTCTGCAACTAATTCTATGAGTGAATCAGGATTTTCTTGATACACTGAACCCAAAATAAAATAGAAATACAAAGGATTCTGGAGTAAATGATAGGAACTGTCACGGTGCTCCTGGATAACTTGTCTAAACAAGCTCATTCAACACTTCCATACTTTCCAGCAATTCAATTTCTTAATATTTTATGTATTTAAATTTAAAAATACTTTCATGCTTCAAAATAACATTAATACTACTTCTAATTTTATAAATTGAAATGGCTAGAAATGTCATTCATAAAGTATTGTTGCTGTCTGAGTGTGGTGGTGCATATCCATAATCCTAGCTAACAAAAGGCTGAAGCAGGAGACTGTAGCTTGACCTACATGGAAATACTCAGTTTAAAACACACACACACACACACACACACACACACACACACACACACACACACACACCAAAGAACTACTGTTGTTAAAAATGTGTGTAAACCATTCTTCTATACAATGTACAGTTTATCATTTTAAATACAGCATTTTGACAGACATAATTGTTTACAAACTGTTATATATTATAATGGGCTGTTACAGTTAATAGCTTAAGACCATGACTACAAGGACTTCATGGTTTTTTTTTTTTACTTTCATGTTTATCTGCTTGTTTACTTATGTGTGGGGTGTATACGGTCATGTGGAGGTAGAGGACCGCTTCTGGGCGCTGTGCCTATGGCACACGTGGCACATGTGTGAGTCAGAAGAGAGTCCATGGGAGTCAGCTCTCTCCTTCCACCATGTAGGGCCCAGGGACTGAACGTAGGTTGTCAGGCTTGCCAGCAAAGTCCCTTCACTCTGGGAGCCATTTTACACATATTTGTTCATGGCTGCTCTGTGTAAGAAACAGTGTTAGGAATTGTCATTTCCTAACTCTTCTGAAGCCCTCTCAACTCTGAGGAAAATCTGTTGCTGTGGAGAAAATATATTAGGACATCTGAGAAAACTGGGACTCACATAGCATGTTAAAATAAAAAAAAAGTTTGAAGAAATGTCCTGGCTTTAAAGCGAAAATCCTTAACGACTAGAGTTTATCAATAGCCTTTCAAATCTAATTCATAAAAAAAAAATGAAAAGTACATTTTAAAAATCCCAAGCGTTAAGTTAATGACATAAGATATGAGACATTAAGTCATTTTAGAAAGTGCTGAAAAGTTATTGCTCACTCTGAGCTGCATTTTTAAATGAACAAGGGTCCTCCCTCTCAGGTCTCCTTGTCTATGGTCATCTGACAAGGATGGCCATCAAACAAGTGTTTCCCATCCCTGTTAGCAGGGGACCTGGAGTTCACCAATAGTCACAACAAATAATACAATCGCTGAAGTAATAGTACAGTCAAGATACAAAACAGGGGGGGCGGGGACCCTGTGACTGTAACACTGGTGCGGCCTCCTATCACAGTGGAGGGAAAGCCACTAAGACCAGCAAAGCAGAGGTGCAAGGTTGTCTGCCACACTGCAGACTTCTGCTAAGAGCCTTCTACACACCAGGCTGTTGTCTCACTAGGATCCCGGGCCTTAGCTATCTCACGTACGTACATATGTACGTACATGGTGCACACACTACCCATGTTCTACACTAAAACACCTACTGTGTCACAGGTGTAACCAATAGGTCCCAATTCTTTGTGACAAGGGCACTTGAACAAATCAAGTGAAGCAAAGGATTGGATGGGTTTGGTGGAGGGTAACACTGTGGACAGAGAAGTGAAGCAAAGGATTGATGGCGGGTAACACTGTGGACAGAGGAGAAGGGAAGCAAAGAATGGGAGGATTGGTGGCAGATAAGTCTGTGGACAGAGGACAAGGGAAGCAAAGCATTGGTGGGATTGGTGGGGTAACTCTGTGGACAGAGGAGAGACTCCAGATGGAATCATCACAGCCAGTCTGAGCTCGGTTTTACCACTTGACAAAATATGCCCATCTCCCCCTCCGTCCCTCCCTACATCTCTCTATTCTTCTCTCACTCACTTATCCAGCTATGTGACATGCCACTTCAATATCTAATCGCTACGTTAATATCACATGATCAAAAACAGACTTTTAGTGTGCTCTCCAAATTCCACAAGCTTTACTGTGACAGTTTAAGGCAGCTCATATCAAAGATCTTGTAGGTATTCTTAATTTCTCTTTGTCTCTGACACCCCGTACCTCCATCTCTCAGAGAGCAGCAATCTTCATTATTCAAGAGAGCCTTCAAAGTCACATGTTTTAAAACACGCATCAAATCAGGCCCCTTGTTCTGCTCAGACCTCACGGTGCCGCTCCATCTCCCTCACAGTGAGTGACAGACTTGAAAGACTGTCATCCTGTCCTCTTTTTCTCTCCCTACTGCAGCCACACTGGCACCTCAGCAGTTTTCTTTGCTCGCAGCCTCTGCTTAGAAGTCTCTCCTTCCAGACATCACAGGGCCAGCCTCCCCATATAATCACATTTTCAATCAACTGCCTTTTTCTCAGTGGGGCCCCAGCCATTCTAGTCTCCTACAACTCGCTCTACTTCTAATCTCTTTTGCCTTGTCCTCTACCCACCCCTTCTTGCCACCCATTCCGCTGCATATTTATCACAGTTTTCTACATCATTCCTCTGGAGGAATGTAAGCCTAGAGGTCAGATCCTGCATTTTTCTCCGATAAATCTCAAGCATGGAGAACAGAAAAGGTGTTCACTTAAATAAGGGTTTTGTGAGTGACTAAAACTCATTTGATAATGTAACAAACAACAAATGTTAGCTCCCATCAAAGTGACAGAAACGATGATGATCACTTCATAATAAAAGCACTGAAGAGTCCAGAACAGAAAAGGTGAATCAGCTCATATTATGACTATGCAAAGTTGGGTATCAGCCTAGTGAAGAGGCAAAAATGGCTGGTGCTACATTTGGCACAATATATTTGGTTTTTATATTTTTAGTTGCATGTTCCTGCCTCCTCCATCCCTCCTTGGCTGAATTCTCCAGGGAAGTACAGTACTTCCTGCTCATCGAGCACAGTCCCTACCCCAAATTTCCCATCATCCTGGAACTCAAGGGTCCTCCCTTCTGATATAAAGGTACAGTCCCATTGCAGACTGTCTATAACTGTTTAACCCTAGGATACACTGAGAGAGCCTAGACAAGCAAGAGACAGCTGCCGTCTAGGTAAGATAAGGGCCTAGTACCTCCTGCTTAGCTGTGCTTCTCTGACAGCTCTAAGTGTACCTCATACTGAAAATGGACTATGATGATTTATTTCTTACAAATGTAACATCAGTGGTAAGCCATTTGCCAAATAAAGCAATGAAAACTCCTTCTCTTTCTGAGTAGCCACAAGAGAACAATCTAGAAGTTTCATGATTCTTGAACAAGCAAGGCCTTGGGACAATTTCCCCAGCCTCAATAACTCTAAAAGCATTTCACACTTGAGTGAAATAACAAAATGACAATTAGGGATGTAGTTGGGGAAGCAAGCACTCCCATACATTTTTCATGAGAATAACAACTGAGTTGGCATCTTTAAAAGATTATTTCTAATGCCTATTGAAATTGTAAGTACACGTGTACCTCTTGACCCACCAGTCACAGAAATTTCTCCCAGAGGAGTCAAGGACACCATGAGAACACTGTCCACAGAAGCAACTAAGCAGGACTCGCAGAGACCGAAATGGCAACCATGGAGCCTGCATGGGTTTGTGCTGTCATATATGTTATAGTTGTGTAGTTTGGTATTCTTGTGGGACTCCCAACAGTGAGAGTGGGAGGTATCTTTTACTCTTTTGCCTGCTCTTGGGACTCTTTTCCTCCTCCTGTGTTGCCTAGTCCAGCCTTGATTTGAGGGTTTATGCCTAGTCGTATTGTAACTTGTCATGCCCTATTGGGTTGATATCCCTGTAGTGCCTGCTCTTTTCTAAAGGGAAACGGAGGAGAAGTGAATCTGGAAAGGAGGGGAGGCGGGTACGGGCACCAGGTGGTGTGGAAAGAGGGGAAACTGCTGTTGGGATATATTGTATGAGAGAAAAAAATTATTTTTTTTTAATTCTCCTCTAGGGATTTTCACTCATCCCTCAGAAGGCTTGTGCAAGGACATTCCCTTTGACACTGTTTAGCAACCAAAGCCTGGAAACAACCTCAGTATCCATTGGCTGATTCAGTTCAAGAATGTGGAGGACATTTACCATAGGATATTCTGAAGCCATAAAAGAGAAGAGAGAAGATTTGCATGGACAGCTATGGAATAACACCCTTTTGTATAACAGAGGTAGATGCAATGAGAGACCTCATAGACACCATGTCCCCCCCTACACTGGTGAATCTAAATACTGCTTATTCAAGTTATTAACTGTTTAAATCACATACTCTGCTGGGCCGTGGTGGCACATGCCTTTAATCCAGCACTGAGGAGACAGAAGCAGGCAGATCTCTGTGAGTTCAAGGCCAGCCTGGTCTACAGAGAGACCAGGACAGCCAGGACTATAAGAGAAATCCTGTCTTGAGAAAAATAAAAAACAAACAAATAAATAAAATTGCATATTCTTTGAATACTATTATTTTGGAGCCACTAACTCCTGAAAGTTTGGGTCAATGTTTGCTTAGAAAGAAAGTCCTCTCACTGTCCATAACCTAGTTCTCTTTTGGTTTAATCATGCTCCTTTCGATGACATGCTAGTGGAATGGAAGCAGTCTGTTTCTCTTCCTGATATACTGATCACAGTGGCCAGGATGCTGAACAGAACAGGAAGGGGCTGGGGTCCAGAGGCATGAAAGGAGCAGTGGCAGCCCCTGTTCTACTACGTTTCCCAGGGATGTGGGGGAATCAAAGCAAATATAGCTCAACATGGTACCGAGAAGGATTGAGATGGTGTGGATTCTTTCTTCATTTCTGGGCCTCTGGTGATCACACTCTGAGCTCACTAGGCCTGCCCTGGCATCTGTTTTCCTGCTTGTAGAGTAAAAACTTCAGTCATCCTAAATTCACGCAAACACTGTAAGGTAATGAGTATAATTACCAAATATTGTATCGACCATCGTTTCTCAATCTCAACAACAAATGAGCCAAAACAGTGGCAGGAAATCACATGTTTGAGAAACAACACTTTGAAAACGTTAACAGTCAAGAAGTTCAGCATCAACTCCCACTCTCTGGCCTCTGCTTCTCCAGGGAATGATGTCACTGAAGTAGTACAGGCTTTGGAATCTGACAAAGTGAAGCTCCAGCAAGGCCATGTGGAGCCCTTTAAGACCAGGATGGAGTCTCATCTGCACTCATACTCAGTTTGTCAGCCATTCTTGACCTGTCCTCACTTCCTGTGATCAGTTCTTTAGTCATCATGGCTTTCATTACCAACTTCACCCTGTTTCTTACCAGTTTCTATCTCCAGAATGACAGCTATCCCATACATATATCTCAAAATCAGTATCTCATTTTATATGTCTAAAAGCTTTTTACAATGCACCTGATCCAACATCTTCATTTGCCAACTCATATCTGTTCACCTTTCAAAGCTCCCTGTGCAAATAATGGTGCTAACACCAGCACGTTGAACAGACAAAGGGCTAGTACCTGTTTGTGCCACTTTCCTCTTCCTCAAAAGTAATCCACCACTTTCAAAGGGGCCACCTGACAGCTTTGAAGACACGCTCAGGTCTCCATGATACTCCTACTGCCGTCCTTGCAACTGTCCAGCTATGTCTGTGGAGGTCACTAAGATGACTGCCTGGCTTACCCCTTTACATGCCTTCCTCTGCCCCTTTCCCATCAGCTCTGCACATGGCAGCCAAGGAAATCACAACATTCACATGCCACCAACTCCTAAACGTATTCACTGTAAAATAAAGGCAATAACACAGAGAAAGCTTTTCATCTCTTACCTAATACCCTTCTCCCTCCTACCCATTCATACAAGCATCACACACAAATCACACACCCCAGGCCCTCAGGCACACCGGAATCTTTCAGACTTTCTTACATTCCATGCGGTCATTTGATTTTTCTGTAAGGTCAATCACCTGCCCCGTTCTTCTCTGGGTATGTGTGGTCCTCCTTCCTTCTTGTGGTGATTTGAATAAGAAATGTTCCTCATAGGCTTGTGTGTTAAAACCCCCATCCCTAGTTTGTGGCACTGTTTGTGGTGGTTGTGGAACCTTTAGAAGATGGAGCCTTGTTGGAGGAAATGTATCACTGGGTATGGGCTTTGAGGGTTCATGTCCCATCTCTATTTCCAGTTGCTCTGTTTCCTGTTTGTGGTTGAAGAGGTGAGTTTTCATCTTCTGCACCTGCTGCCATGCCCTCCTCACCATTATGACTCCCCCTCTGGAACCATAAGTCACAATAAACTTTCATCCATTTTGGGTCATGGTGCACGGCAATGAAAAGTAAAAGTAATGAATACACTTCTTCACTTGATTAACGTCCTCCCATTCTATCCAAGTGGCCAAGCATCAATTCAAGAAAGAATGTTTTTCCTTCCTTCCCTGAGAAAGGCAAATTCCCTCTCGGGACCTCCCTTTTCCTACTACCTTCCACTGTTGCAACTTGCAGTTATTGAGGTCATTGTTTGACTGGCATAATTTCCCCTCACTCACCATGAAAATGCTTGGGTAGATTTTTGCTAATCATTACCTCTCGGCTTCCTGAGACATGAAGATACTAAGGAATATTTATGCCATGAATCTTTTAATGACTACGTCTCTTTGGGAAGGAATAGATTACCAAGCTTTGCTGCATGCTGTATATGATGCTTAGACATACAGCTCAAGACTTCTAAGTGAAATAGCTTTATCAGCAAAATATGTGTCAAAACAACTAACCAGGTCTAGAGAATGATTAAATAAGATTATATCATAAACATTTGAGCTCTATGTTTGATATGTGGTACCTTAAAAATAAATATCACCTCTCTCTCCCCCCTTGATCCCTCATCTGATAGAAAGTTGTGAAAATTACCTCTTCAATGAGTAAACAAGTGATGTATTGGAGACATAAGTGAACAAATACCAATGATAAGATCCCAGGACCCTAAGGAGGTCAGGAAGCCATGAAGACTCAAGTGGCGAAATGAACTGGCGGCATGGGTTCAGCACCAACGCAGTGCAGTGAGACAAGCGCTCCACAAACCGCAGCAGGATTTGTTGCCAAACAAGCAGAAAACAGTGTGGAGTTCTAAAGGAGAGCCATCCTAATTCACAGTGAAGGTGGCCGGACGTGGGTAAGACCCCTCAGGTTGCAAACAGGGGTGGGTGGGTAATGGAGTGTGGGAGGCAGGTGTTCACTTGGTGGATGTGATAACAGGAACAAAGGATGCAGGGGTTTCCAAAAACCAGTGTGTGGGGAGGGGAGCGCCTGTTGCCTGGGGCGGGGCTCATAGCAGACAAGGCTAGGAGAGCATTTCAGAACCAGGTATGTGAAGTCTTATATGTCAATGAATGGAATTTCACCTTTGTTATTTAGAAAACCGAAAATATGAACAATTTCATGTCTATATGTACCGCAGTCACCTCGAATATATGCTTAGAAATAAGGTATATAAGCGTATAGCTATAGATGATGCTCCACTATGGAGTCACCATGATTGCTCTACATCAACACTTCAGGAAAGAAAGGAAAGGGCGAGAGGGGAGTGGCTCTCAGCAGACAGTCTTAGACAGATTTCTATTAATGTAAATAGGCAGATGGATGTATCTCTCTGTCTTGGTTACTATCCTATTTCTCTGATAAGATACCATGGCCAAAGCAATGTATAGAAGAGTTTATTTGAGGATTATGGTTACAGAGGGTAAGAGTCTATGGTAGCAAAATAAAGGTAGTAGGTAACAGGCATTGGGAGCTGCAGCTAAGAGCTAACATCTCAAACAGCGAGCAGGTAACAGAAGAGAATTAACTTGAAATGGTTCACGTTTTTTAAAAGTTCAAATTCAGATGTCACTGATATATCTCCTCCAATGAGGCAACACCTCCTAGTCCTTCCCAAACAGTTCCACCAACTGGGGACCAAGTATTCAGAGTCTTTGGTGGCCAGTCTCATTCAAATCATCACACTCCCTCTGTGGCCTCTACCCCCAAAGAACCCAGGTAAAGAGGGTGTTGACATCCCTAAAGAATGTCATCTCTGCCCCACTGTCTGACTCTGGCATTCTCTACATGAAAAATTCCTTGGAAAGCCACACCCTAGAGAACACCCCAGTTCACAGACAGAACTACAACCTACAAAATCTCTCTAGAGTTTTTCCCATCCAATTTCATCTGTAGGGCAATTCTGACAGTCTTATTTTGTAGTTTTTTCAGAGCAATCTTAAGAATAGAAGAAATGAAGAACAGTTGTGCTACCATGGTGTTAATGGGAGATGTTTAATAAATGGAAATGACAGAAGATGCCAATTTTGTACACACAGCTTATGTAAGGAGAGATGGGGTGGACCAGAAGTGGACGGGAGAGAAGAGGAAAGGAACACAGTGAAGAGAGAGAGGCCAGAAACTGGATTGTCTAGATAGTTCCTTCTTTAACTGGGCCTATCAAAAGCTACTCTGCTTGTATTAATTCCTGGAATCTACTAGGGCCTTTTTGAGCTAGAGAATCAGGTCTGTGGAGTTGACACCTAACAGTTCCTAATAGTTCCTAAACAGGTTGTCATCACACCATCAAAACACAAGTCTGAAGTTCAATGTGATTTATTATTGATGTCACATTGATACAGGGATGGCTAAGGTAGCATTTGAACTGTACTTTGAAGGGTGTTAGATTAAAGAAAGGCATTGTAGCAAAGGAAGCAGTGTACTGAGTAAAGTCCCAAGATAGAAGGCCTAAGGACTCCAACAGTGGTGAAAGACTTCAGGACCAGAAGGCAGACAAACTCTGGAAGCTGTAGGAGACTGTGGTGGTAAGACATGTCCTCCCCACCAGGACTGAAACTGGAAGAGGGGAGAATCTAGACAAATATGGGAAGGAAAATGCATGGTTTTTAAGGGTCAAAGAAATGGCACTCAAACCCTAGTTATGCCTCATGTGCCTGATCCTGTGACGCTGAACAGCTTTATTTAACCTCTCTGAACCTTAATGTATATTGTTCTAAAACAAACAATATGAAGGCCTGGCTCAAACACCAGTGACAAGATCAAATGTGAAACTCTACACAGTCCTGGATTGCTTTAGCATCTTTCCATGGTCTCTTCAAGTTTTTCCTCCCAGCACTTGTTTCAAGTCTTCTGCCTCAAATGACCAGTAACAGTTTTTATTGGTTACAATTTCTTTGGTTGGAGATTTTATTTTTCATCATTGATCTAGCGGTCACCTCAGATCCCTGCATACCTACTGTGCCTGCCTCACAGGGAGATACAGTACCACCAAGCCTAAGTTATTTTGTCCTTGCTAGGCTGGAAACCAGGCTTCCTTTTGCATCTTGCTCAGCCCACACCCTCTAACTCCCATCGCCAGCAAGTGTATAAGCTTCCACTGCAGTATATGGGTAAAAGAATGAGTGAGGTTCCTTGGGAGCCTGGCTATTGTTTATGGAACCTGGAAGCCTCCTCCAAGCTCAGCACCTATCCTCCCACCTCTCAGCACACACTGCTTCCTGTCAATCATCCTGGAACATTGAGTGCCTGTGGGACAATTTTGTCCACAGGATGTTTGTCTGAAGGCACTGCCTTGCCAAGACTCCAAGCTCAAGACTTCCGCTGACAATCCAAACACCACCCGAGTGAGAAAAGGGATAAACCCTTGGGCAGTTCTTTTAATGCCAAATAAGGTCTACTTATATTCAAAAATAGCAACAGGTTATCTGAGCTTCAGGGGCTGTAAAGGTTAGGAAGCCTGGTCCTTAAACCCTGAGCCCCAGGGAAATAAAGTACAGGTTTCCAAGAGCGGAAACTAAAAGCTTGTCCTTAAAACACCATTAGCATATCTCCTAGTGCATTTCCATTAGTGATCAATTCCTATCTTTATATACAACCTGGACAGAACTGTTCCAAGGACAGATACCAAGCCTTTAAATCATGAAGCAAAATAATATGTAAGACATATATAGGTAGAAATCTGAAGTGTTCGGCCAAAGCTAAGGATAGGTTCAACAATGTGGGGTCACTAGATAAGCTCCTGAAATCGTCTCCAAATTTGTATGTTATCTGAGAAATGTTTGAGACTCACCAGAGATTACAGCTAAAGCAAGAAAGTTTGAAAAATGGCTTTAACACTGTGATATGTGTCTTTTAGGAAGTACGTAAGCATTTTCCTACATATAAACAATCAAAAGAGTCTTCAGTTATCTTTCTGAGACACTCAGTGGTTTTTCTGATAGCTCACTTGAGAGCCCTTGACATGTCTGTCCTCTAAGCAATTTGTAAGCAGGGGTTTTTGAACCTCTCTGTATTTATCAGCTAATAGTCATGGCCTCTATCTCTGAGGACCTAACCTAATCTACAGGAGGTTAATTTTGCCTGAGAAATGGGTCACTCTCAAACTTTATTATTATATTGTCATAAAGTATAAAAAAGACCAAGAGGGGAACACACCTGTCAGATCAGAGGTGTTCTCATAAAGTATAAAAAAGACCAAGAGGGGAACACACCTGTCAGATCAGAGGTGTTCAATGAGTGGGAATTTAGAGAATGTACAAAGCAGTAAAACTGGAGAAACATTGCTAGAAGGGGCTTTGAGGTTGACCTGTTGGATCTCCTCTTAGGATAGTATTACACACAACTAGCTGTAGTCTTAGTACGTGAAAGCAAATCACAGAGATTTTAAGTTGGAACTGTTTATAGCTAAGATAAAGATGATCCAAATGCATGATGGATCTGGATATGGAGGTATGTATCAATAATCCAAACACTTGGAAGGTGAAGAGTGAGTCAGTGACCAGTTTGGTTTATGTAGTAAGACACTGCCTCAAATAAACAAGCAAACAAATATATTCCATAAAGGACTCCAATTTCAAGACCCATTCATCAAATGGGTTACACATTCTTGAGCAGACTACAATACCCGCTTTATGTCTGGAGCATTAATACATCCCTTCTTCAGGCTTGCATTGTCCTTGTGGAAGGCAAGCAGATGCTGGGGACACCAGGCAGGTACCAAGTTTGAGCTACTTACTCAAATTCTGACTTGATTTCCATGTATTACTCAGTTGTTTTGCAAGAAAACTCATGCCTGATGTATTTAAAGGAGCTGCATCATCTCAGAGTTTCCTACATGAATCTGCTTTACAGAATACAGGGTTTCAGAACATTCATTAGACAGAGCATCAGAAAACTCTGAATTAGTAGAATATATAGAAGAGGAAAATATGCTTCCTTAATGTTAAAAGAATGCCAATTAGCAATAATGTTATCACTTTACATGTATTAAATTGAGTAAAGATTAAAGTATGTGGGTACTGAGGATACAGGATAAAATTACACATAGGCAGCATACAATGATGGTAGTGACATCTGGGATAGACTTTAAATCAGGACAAAGATCTGGAGAAGAATTGTTCAGGTAAGTTTATAATTTGGGGTCCAGCCTTTTCAGTCCTGGAATGTCTGCTTTATGATGTAAGTGAAATGCATCCAAAGGTCCAAAGAAAGGTCTATCCCTCAGACTACCATAATGATAAGAGGCCTATTAACATGGAAATATGCCTATGTTCAGTGTCTTTAGTGTAGTATAGTAAAGAAATAGTTAAGCAAACTGTGATATCATCACACATTATAGAATCACCAGGAATCATATTTTCAAAGATCACATTTTAACATGGAAAAAAATAATAGCAATACAAGCTAACCTGGAAAACAAAGCAAGCTGTCACATATTGACTTTAATGTACTCTGCAATACATCCTGAATTCTCATATTTGGGCAGGGTAGCAAACAAACAAGTATATCAGAAAAAATAACCTTCACATTCATTGTCAAGCTGTTAAGGCAACCTGTAGCAAGGTAATGGTGTCTTTGAAAGCCAAGAGTCACCTTGTCCTCTGTCCTGCTGCCACCACAAATTCTAAGGTGCCAGCTAGGGAGTTTGGTATGTGAAGGGAAAAATGGCTGCTCTCCTCCACATGTCAGGGTCCATATTGCTTTATCTCCGCACACTGCAAAGTATCCTGAAGCCATATGGGAGATGTACTCCTTCCCAGCTGCAAAGGAAGCATTTGTAGAACCGAAAATACCCCAAATCACAATACATTCTTAGTCATAGCAGGATGGGAAGCACATGAAATATTTAAAACCTGGAGTGGAGATTTCATTTTAAAACATTTTAATTGCCAGAACAGAGCTGTTGTATCTCTTTCAGAGCTAGGAGATGAGCAGCAATTGGGAGCAAAATGGAGAAAGGAAAGAAAAAAAAAAAAGAACAGCTATTCCACCAGAAAACCGTTGCTTGCAAATGACAAAGAGAAATTGAGGGTTTTTAGCTGAATCGTGTTTTGTTTCTTGTATAAGTTTTGGTGCAGTAAAAATGCGGCACGTTTTGTACTGTATGTTCTTTCAGAAGAGCCAAACAAACCAGCCACCATGGTTTCAAGGGAGCAAGGCCTCCCCTTTCTCATGTTTCAACTACGCAGCCTCCACTTGGGCTGGGGACCGTATCATATATCATAAATCACTCTCTGATAGATATTTGGCAGGCAGTCAGAACCCCGGGCTATGCAACAACGTACAGTATGGAAAATTTTTAAGGTGGAATCCTGATTTTGTAACTTAAGGACTTAATAGCATCTCAAAACATTTTACTACTTCCTGGTACACACGTACAGAAAGCCAGGAAAGCAGAATTCTCCATATGGTTTTCGGTTTTATAGGATATACACACAATAAGCTATACAACTGTAAACCTGGAGGCATATTCTCCTGTTGGTGTGACTCCGGTGAAAATGGAAACAGAAATTAGCTTGTGTGATCCCAACCTGGCCCCTGAGACACTCGAATCACCAGAACTGCCTCAAAATATCCCTCCACCCACAGTTAACTGCTCCACGCCTCAGAAACCCAGGGAAGGGAGCAGATTTTACAGGAAGGTAATAACATGCTGTCAAAGGCACCATCAGGGACTTCAACAGGAATGGTTAGAAGCTGCCAGGAGTCACTGAAACCCCAGTAGGGCCCTTCCCCTGATTCCAGCCCAAATTGGGGTTCTCAGACCCCTGCATAGTCTCTCCCTTCCACCTTCTCAAATTCACATATTCTACTTCGGGCCTCTTTCAACAAATTATGCTTTAAAAAAATGCATGCTACATTTAACCCCTAAATGATATCATCCACACAGGCACTAGGGGCTGTTAGCATACCTCAGCTCCCAGCAAAATCACTGCGGGCCCTCTGTGCATGGAGGGGTTAACTCTGGGTATCTGGACGTGCGGGAATGTTCTCAGTGTTCCTGGGCAGAGGCTACTAAACATTAAGGAGGGAAACGTGGAGTGTGCTGTGTGGTATGGCATTGTGCTCAAAAAAAAAAAAAAAACCCACAATGCATGGAAAACAAGAGGAAGAAACTGAATAAAGCTTTTGAAGTTCAAAATAAATGCTGCTTTTTGGTTGTTATTGTTTTGGTTGTTCACAAATTAGCCATAGTTTGAGAAAGCTAAATATAAAACTTATAATACAGTTTACTTAGAGTCCTTCTGTCCAATCTCAATCAATATGAAGAGGAAAATTAAAGCCAAAATTAGACAAAATGGTTAGTGTATGTTTGTTAGTGGTCATCCAGGATGCTGATTTAGAAATAACTACAGGACACTCTAAGGATGCTCTGTCAGCTCCCCTCTCACCCCAAGACTCTGAACTCCCCCACATTCTCAAGTGTGCTGATGAACCCCAAATGTTCCCCGGCCCTTCATACCTCACTTGAGAACTCTAACCACTTCTAAAAGAATATGCCTTTCTTCTTCCTTCCTTTTTCTTTCTTTCTTTCTTTCTTTCTTTCTTTCTTTCTTTCTTTCTTTCTTTCTTTCTTTCTTTCTTTCTTTCTTTCTTTCTTTCTTTCTTCCTTCCTTCCTTCCTTCCTTCCTTCCTTCCTTCCTTCCTTCCTTCCTTCCTTCCTTCCTTCCTTCCTTCCTTTTCCCAAGAAGCAAGTCAGGTGGTATAATCCTGGGCTGGACCTGCCTGTTTCCCTAACTCTTAATGAGGGTGTCTCAACATGGCTGCATAAGGGACTCTTCTCGGAAACTTTGGAACATTCCAAAGCCCAGGCTACAGCCTAGGTCAATTATTTCTCATATTCTGTGTGTAGAATATGAGGAGTACTATCTCATGCTTTGGGTAATTCTTTGTATAGCCATGGTAAAGGCTGCTGGTGCGGAGTCCTATCCGCTTTGCTTCAGGCAGCCATTCTTTGGAAGGCAGGACATGGGGGTTCTAAAGTAACATTTATGGCCATGTTTTATTACTTGGTAAATAGTCCCCAGAATCCTGTGTACCTCTAGAAACACATCTTGGGGCCTGTCTATGGCTCCCAAGCCTTCTAGTCTCCATTCCGGCCTCCTCCTGCCCCCCCCCCCCCCCCCCGACCCACACAGACACACACACGCGCGCGCGCGCACGCACATACACACACACACACACACACACACGCACATACACACACACAGACACACACACACACATGCACATACACACACATACACACATGCACACACACATGCACACACACATACACACATGCACGCACACACACATACACACACATACATACACACACACATACACACATGCATGCACACACACACACACACACACACACACACGTGCGCGCGCGCACACACACACACACACACACACACACACACACGCACACACACACACTGCACTTCCTACCATTTGTTTTCTGTCTCCACACTCACCAGTGCTTTCACAGGGAAAATTCTGTTCCTCAAACCTAGGAATCTACCAGGCCGGCCCTTCTCTGCTTTAGAGACCTTTCCTGTTCCTGGGCCTAGGGGTAGGACTCTGTAACCTGGAACAGATTACAGTATTCCTCGGTGAGAAGCAGAGACAGCATCAGGGAAGGACTCCACTAGACCAGCTGCCCTGAGCGACCCTTCCATGGTGTTCTGTGGCTAGCACAAGTCTGGACGGTAAATAAGACCCAAGAGCCTGCCCCACTTCTCCCTTGGAAGTCAGTCCAGACTGGAGCAGCCAGGCTTGTTGTCTCCTGGCAATGTAGCTGAAAGAAGCAGCCCTTTTAACCCTCCCTCACCTGGAACTGACGCCACTACTTTCTCTGCAAATTGCAGACCAATCACCCGGTCATCGCCTTTGCTTTGAGATCAGCAGTCATCTTCTGTTTTAAAGGTAGTGAAACTCTAAAGATCCCCTTTCTTTTTCTGCTCCTCTGTGAGCACAGAACTCCTGCTGGCCTAGAAGAGCCACAACTTCGAGAGAATCTGGCCTGTTAGTGGGAGTGAAAAGTCCAGGCTGGAGGTGAGCAGCCCACGGATTTCTCACATTCCTCTCTTTGGTTATCAGGCATCATTTTTCAACAGGTTCACATAACATGCCAGCCTGAATGTGTGAGCCCCCAAAACTGCAGCTCTATACGACCGGAATGCGGCTGAAACAACAGAACAAGTCGTGACCGAGTACCACCTTAGAGCAGACATTGTGAAGCTAATAATAACACCATCTATAATAAACCAAACAAATTTTCACAGCTGGCCCTCCAGTGTGCTCTAATTCCATCATCATTAACAGTCCTGAGTATGGGGTGGGGCCGCTTTCTCATTGATTGCTAGACAAATAACGAAGTGTGGACAAGTTAAGAAATGTATCCAGGGCTGTAAGAGTTTTGAAGAGGAAAACAGAATTTAAATTCTGCTTTTGACTTTGGCCTCCTTAGACTATATCATAATTCTGAGTGCTTTTTCCCCCCTCTGTTTGAAGACAAAAGCTATGTGTTTAAAATTGTCACTTAGTGGTACTATTTCTCTTAAGCAGAGAAAAAGTTCCTTGTTTGGGTCTTGCTTCTGGAATAGAGCTTGAGCAGGTTCTGGTGCCAATGAAAAAGCATCTCCAAGTAAGCGCCGCCACTCCCTCCAGACAGGAAGGAGGGAAAGGAATTACTCAGCGTGAAGAACAGACATCCTATGTCCCTGGGCTGTAACAGGGACCTTTACTGACCCTCTTGATAGCAGATCCACCCAGAGAGATGATCCACATGAAGGTTCTTGATTAAAGATGTATGTGTATATGTTTGCTGAGGCATGACCACTGAAATGAATATAGCCCTGTGTCCTAAAGCTATTTTCCCATTTATTAAGATGAGCTGACCCTTGTAAAGAGCACTGGTGCTACAGATGAGTCCTCACCCCACCCCCAGAGCCCTGCTCCTTTCCTACCCTGGAAGATGGTGAGTCCTCCTTCTTCAGCCTCATCATTAAATAATTGATGACAGAATGTGTTTGGCTAATCTTGAAGATTAGTTCTTAGAGTTCTTGATGGAGCCCATCTCCCAGTGATGCAGTATTTGCTTCAACAGGCAGGCTTCCTTCTACACCAACCATTTTCTTTGCAAGCACTTCCATTTCAAGGCTACTGGGACAGAGCCTTTCTTTACCATGAAGAATTATCTGGATTTCATCTGAAAACAACGGAGAAGTGTGCTCTTGAGTGTAAAATGTGTCCCTCAGGTTCCATGTTTGAACATTTGGTCACCAGTCCATAGAACAGCGTTGGGAGCCTGGGGAACCTTTGGAAGGTGAGACCAGTTGGCAGAAGTAGGTCCCTAGGAGTGGGCCCAGTGACTGCAGGGAACAATTGTTAACAGGCTATGGATGTTGTTG
Source organism: Peromyscus maniculatus bairdii (assembly GCF_049852395.1). Lineage (NCBI taxonomy): Eukaryota > Metazoa > Chordata > Mammalia > Rodentia > Cricetidae > Peromyscus > Peromyscus maniculatus. Next base: position 103,141,172 of record NC_134853.1, read on the forward strand.
CTGTTGTTGTTGTTGTTGTTGTTGTTGTTTTCTTTTTCTCACAAAAATAAAAGTTTGAAAGCATAAAGTAAAATGAACGCTAGGTGATAACCTCATGTTTCAGTGCTCCTGGTAATTTTAATGTAGCCACCATTCACATTGATGCATTTTATAATTAGCACTAAATACTAAAACAATATGCATATTAGTTTTGTCACATGCTTAAAATAGTGACAAATTTAAAACAATATAAATGTTCATTAATAAAGATACAGATGGATGGATGGATGGATGGATGGATGGATGGATGGATGGATGGATGGATGAACAGACAGATGAACGGACAGACGGACAGACAGGTGAGCAGGCAGATGGATGGATGGATGGATGGATGGATGGTTAGATAGATTCCCACACATGTTTAAGCAGGTTACAGAGCACATGTTTTTCTCAAGGAGGTAGATTTGGGACAAATTGATTTCTTTCTTTTTATTTCTTTGTGTCTTTTACTTTGTCAATAATATTTATTATTTCTCTGATTAAAAGGGGAGGGATGTGACACACAATTATTTCAGTCTAATTAACTACATAACTACAACTTGTAGGTTCTGAGGCCAGTACTTTGAAATAAGGCGAACTCACTAAATGATTTATAGGCCTCCATTTTAGTGAACAGCATATCATGATCTCTCCTAAATATATATATTTTTAATCTTATTATATAAAATAAATATTTTAGCTGTTATAAGATGAAAATAATTACTAGTGGCCAAATATGAGATTCAATTGCAGTTGTTTTTAGTGAAAGTGTTTTTTTAATGTTTGCAAAGTGGCCATAACTTTTAATATCTACATCAAGGGGAGAGAAAGAACATGAAGACAGTGGGTCAGATCAGTTATGATGGGGCATGGAACAAAGAGAGGGTGTTTAATCGTCTTCCTGATTTTGACATGAAAGGGCCTCTTATTGAAACGTGTATTGCTGGCTGGTCACTCCTCTGCCTCTGTTGGGTGTGCTTACCCTTCCTTTAGGGTAGGTGGAGGACGAGAAGCCCATTTGAGACAGAGATAACGATGATCTCTGGCTTCACAGGAAAAAGGGGACTGTGGTCTTAGTGGCTAATAATGGTCCGAGAAACAAATTAACTTCCAAAATGTTCCTATAGGGGGATTCAATTACCCACCCTCCTAGAAGAGAGAACAAAATGGCGGAGCATAAAGGGGCTGATTCCATGCCTTCCTGGGGTGAAATGGGTAGGTAAGAAAGCAGAAGAAACCAAAGGTACAGCCTCTAAGAAAAGAAGAGAAAAGGCGACTATCCCTCGGTTGGAATCTTGACTCCACAACATAAGGGTTATCTAAAAATATTACTACACAATGTTAGACACACACTTATGCCCTCCTACAAATGATTACTAGCCTCTAACAAGCATGGGAAGGTGGAGAAAACATTTGCGAGCAATCTGACTCTGCTCTGAAGTCACGGCAGGCAAGGCAGAATTTGGGGCAAGCTCTAGACTGAGGTTGTTGTATATACATGATGAAGCACACATGGCATGCCATGTGACAATGTATGCATCTTTATGTTGGTTAATAAAATTTCCAAAGAAATAAAATTTTCTGCAAATTTAAAGCATGTGTTTGACAGTCTGTCATTTGTAACATTTCAATTTTCAATCGAGTCTATTTTTTAAATGCATGTTTAGCCATTATTGGCCAAATTAGGAAAGTAAAATTTATATTTTTAAAATAAAAATTAAATTTAAAATGAAAACAAAATTCATAATTAAACCAAATTAAAACAGTTTTCATTATAGTTTTCAGGAGGCGGGAGGGAAGATCTACCTCCTATAAAGCAGCAGTGTTGGGACACTGAAAGACAAGGATGAACACGACACCAAGGCAATGAAGACAGGAAGACCTACTGCCACTCTTATTCTAAATGGGACACTTGCAGTATATTCTTATGAATGACACATGGTTGGTAAGAAGATCCTAAAATCACAGGCTACTGTTTGCAGGGGATATACTGGTGAATAAAGCAAAGGAAACTAGCCAAAGTCCAAAACTCTTTGAAAATCAATGCCAAGCCAGATAGAAGACAGCCTATGAGGTCTCATCCTTACACAAAAATCTATAGGCAAGTGAGTAAAGCTGGGAGTGAAAGAGGGGATCTCTCCCTGCACCCCATGGAAGAGCATACCAATTGGTTGTCCAGTGTCAAAAGGTCGGCCCTGAGTACATGCAAACCAGTAACATTATATGGACTCAACAGGTTCTTATTTAGAAATGTGTGTGTATATAAATACATAGACGCATGCAATACCAATTAGTGAAAAACAGAGGCCATAAATGTAGGAGAACAGGGAGGGGTGTGTGAAAGGGTTTGGAGGGAGGACAGGAAAAGAGAGAGATGTCCTAATTGAATTGTAATGTCAAAAATAAACAAAACAAAACAAAAAAACAAGAAAAACACACATAAGAAATGTATGCTTACCATCAAAAAACGTAATCATCATTACTATAGTAACAAAATCTATCCCTGCTATGATATTTAGGCTAGGCAATGTGATCTTGTAGTCTCTGTACACTTCACAAAAGAATCCATTCCTTTACTGAATAGATGTCCACAGAGCACAGAGAGGCAGACAATGTCTCAACTCAATCCAACAAGCTAGGTTAACAAAATTTAAATTTTGTAAACGATGAAGAAGAGCACTTCATGCTTCACCTACTGAAGCGTACTTTGTGACATCTAAACTCTAGAATCGATGGCATTTATCTGTTCACCTATGATAATTAAGTGATGGACATTTGCATTCTTAGAGATCTCAAAAAAAATTCTCTTATGATTATACAAAATCCAAATATCTGCCACTGGATGCTACCTCTTAAAGGCTCCCCCATCTCTCCACAGCCATATTGGGGACCATGCTTCCAGAAAGTGAACATTTGGGGGAACATATTTAAATAACATCAACTAACAATGCCATTTGTTCTGGGAAAAGTTTAGTTTTTAGTATTTTTGTTCTCTTCTTTATGACTCCTTTAAAATATTTTCCAAAATGCTTTTCTGAGAGCTTTTATGGAGCCAAGACCCTCGGTATCTTTCAAAGTCATCTGGGATTTGAAGCTGAGTGGTACAATGTTTGGCTAGCATGTGCGCGCGCGCACACACACACACACACACACACACACACACACACACACACACACACACGCATGCAGGAGAAGGCAGGTACTAAGATCTAGGGGTCACCTCTCCTGCCCTGCTGAGCTATACTCCTAACCCTCGACCACACACCTGCCGTACAGTTTCAGTTCCTCTATTTGAAGCGTTGTGAAAACAGTATGTGATTTGAGAGGGGTGAGCTAGGAATTTCAAGTGTCCCGCTGCTTCCTCTCAACTGTGTTGAAAAAACTGACAAATTAGGACAGGCTTAGCCCCATCACACAGCAGAGGCCCTGGTTAAAGGGGGCCTAACGCTGAAAACAGTTTGGGGAAAACCAATCGCAACGTGTTTATGGTTTAGCTGAAGGCAGGAGGAGCCTTGCCAGTGAAATGAATCTCCCATGTTCCCTCAGGATGTGTCATAGAGGGCTGCAAACTGCTGTCTTCCCCCTCCTTCCCACTTCTGTCTCACAGATTAGAAGATGCCACCAAACATAAGAAATTCCAGAAAGAAGTGATGAGAACTTGTCTTCTTGAAATTTCTTCTGGAAAAAAATAAAAACTAGGATTGAAAGAAAATAGCAGAATTGATGTGCTGGAATTGCTGTTTTATATTTAAAGACTTACTTCAAGTTTCTCTTTCTTTCTTTCTCTCCCTCCCTCTCTCCTTCCATCTCCCTCCCACTCTCTCCCTCTTCCCCTTCTCTATCTGTCTCTCCCTCTATGTCCCTCCCTCCCTCTCTCCCTCACCCTCTCTCCCTTCTCTATATCTCTCCCTCCATCCCTCTCTCCCTCCATCCCTCCCCCCACCCCACCGTGTGTGTGTGTGTGTGTGTGTGTGTGTGTGTGTGTGTGTGTGTGTGTGTGTGTGTGTGTACCACATGCCTGTCTGGTGCTCGGGAAGACTGGGAGATACCTAGACCCCCTGGAAGTGGAACTGGAGCTACAGGCACTTGTGAGCTGCCATGTGGGTGCTGGGAACTGAACCCAGGTCTCTGCAAAAGTGGCAGAGTTCTTAACCAATGAGCCATCTCTCCAGCCCCAAACTGCTGTTTCCAAAACAGAACCACAACTCTTGTTCCAGAAGAAGTCTTGTGCACTCATGTGGATCTGACTTGGTCATCTAACTCTTCCTTTTCTCATCTGCTCTTTCTTTCTAGCCTTCTTTTTTGGGGGGATGGGGGTGAGTTAAATCTTGTATTATTGTTTCTCTTCTTCTTCTCCTCCTCCTCCTCCTCCTCCCCCTCCTCCTCCTCCTCCTCCTCCTTCTTCTATTTTTTTTTGAGACAGGGTTTCTCTGTGTTGTGGTGGTGCCTGTCCTGGGTCTTATTCTGTAGACCAGGCTGGCCTTGAACTCACAGACATCTACCTGGCTCTGCCTCCCAAGGGCTGGGATTAAAGGCATGCACCACTGCCAGCCGGCCTTCCCTTCTGTTTTTAATGCATTCTTTTGCTCTAAATGTTTCTCTTATAAACGACACCATGTGTCCTAAGTACTGTATTTTAATGCTATTTTTATTTTTATGTATTTATGCCTGTCTATTGATTGAGGCCAACAAAAGGATACAATGGGAAATCCAGTGAATGTTGTATCCTCCGGAATATCTTTGTCAATTTCCAACAGCTATGTATATATGCCTAAATTTAATTTTTATAGACTTATTTTTTGTGTGTATGTGTGTCTGCATACGCCAGGTGCACATAGATGCCTTAAGAGGGTACCCAAACTGAGGCAGCTAGTATTACAGTGTAGATTCTGGTAAACAAACCCTGGTCCTCTGTGAGAGCAGCAAACAGTCTTAACCACTGAGCCATCACTCCAGCATCAATTTGTAATCAAATAAAAAAAAATTTTTAAATGTTAAATGTCTTTTAAAAAAACTACCAAAGAAGCATCATCTTTGAGAATTCTGGTAGTTTGGGTCAAAACACATTTTTTTTATAATATTATAAAAACAATTTGTCTTGAGCAATTCATCTAAGTGACATTAAAGGCACTCTTCAAGCAAGATTTTTGTTGCCTTAGAAATACCTGAAATTTTGCCACAGGCCTACTCAGGTCATAGAGCCTTTAAAATATTTTTTAAGGAAAAAACACTGTGTGAAATCTACAGACTTCATTGTTCGCTAGCATGCCAATTAAACTGAAGTAATTTCCTTATCCCATTAAGAAAAGTTACATATTCTGCCTCATCTCTTGAATATTAATTTGACACATGGAATTACTGCTTGCTTATTATTGACACTAGGTAAACCTCTTCTGTCTGACTCATTTAGAAAGGACTACTTTACAAATGAGTCCCCTGCCCACAGAGACTAGAGTCTGGCCAAACTTCTGATAGCTTCTAAGTACAATATGCATTCCATGAAAACCAATGCTAGTACTCTGCCCTATGGAGAATGCATAGCCTGGGAGCTATAGAGACTATAAAATAGAAAGATGAGGAGACAGAATCTCAGCATGCAAGGCTATAATTCATTTCAACTAATTGACCAGTCACCAACTGATTCTAACATTGGAATTTAAAATTTTAAAAATTTTAAAAATGAAAATTTCTATGATTGCATTGCAACTTATTAAAGTAATATGAAAATCAAACAAAAGAAAGATACAAACTAAGGGCACATTTTCTTCTTCTATTTTTGAAATGTAAACTACTCCCAAACCAAAAGCCATTGATTTTACTCATTAACCCATAATAAGAGCATAGATGTTTAGAAGTTTATTCAAGATAGTGAATATACAAGAGCTATAAGACAGTGGATAGATGGTTGTAGCTTCTCGTCTTGCAATTATAAATAACCTGCTTTAAAGTTAATGTTCATTAACTAATTTTGCCAGGGTTTTCTTAACTATTTATTTATGAATATTGCATGGCAGAAATAACAGCATAAGGCAATTACTATGACAACCATTTTGAACATCCAAGATGCCCACATCTTAGACTTTATTAAAGAGGGGCTTTGGTAGTTCATAAATTAGTGATAATCTAGAATGGTCCTGCTGATAGATAGTCCCAGGCTATCATCTAAGTAGCAGCTGAAACAAAAAGGGAGAAAGACACCTCAAAAGCCCTGAGAGCAATCAGAGTTAGAAAAGTACAGTAGGACAGCTCCAGGCAGAGATCAAGGCAGCACTTATGCATGCAAAGGCAAGCAGAACATCCAGGCAACCGGGAAGGGTTTCAATCCAGGCAGGAACTATCAGAGGAGCATTTCCCATGGTAGAGAATGTTGCCCTATGCTTCCTTATCACACCATTGACAGAAAGGGAAAGGGAGCCAGAGCCACAGACCAGGTTGGGAACTCTTTTCCTGGACTTGTGACTACCTATTCCCTTCCAAGTCTGACAACTCTCTGCTGATTGGTAGAATTCTACACCTCATTTGCATACCCATCTAGCCAATCAGGGCCTACTTCGCTTTATATAACCGGCTGCACATGGAAGTTTTGTTAGTCTGACTCCTAGCCAGACTCCCATGCAGTTTTCAGATGAGTGAGATTCAGAACCTCACCAGAGATAGATCCTACCATGACTCCAAAACCAGCTGCTATAGTACAAAACCGAGGACCTGATCCAGACTTCAAGACATGAAGGAGGCCCCCTGGCATCCCCTCCATGGATCTGCAGATTTGCTCTACAAAGGTCTGCCCTCAGCAGGACCTGAGACACTTTTCAGCTCACCACCTCAGGCATCCTGAAGGCACTTGAGAACTTAAATCTGTAACATTACTGATTCCTCTCACTTGGTTTCTATCTCCCAGGTAAGTTTCCCTTTTCCTGCTTTATTTGTTCCCAGGTGGCAAATAAAAATTCCCCTTGTTCTTCCCTTTGCTGTCTGCCCACTCCATTCCTGCAGAGAGGGCAAAACAGGAACCTGATGGGGAATCAGCCTCCTCACTCATAGACTTAAACCTTACCTCATAGTTCATATGACATCAAGCGTAAGGAGGCTTAGTCATTCGTCTCAAACCAGTACACATCTAGCAAATGTTGGGTGGCCCTTGTCACCCAGGAAGTGAAATGGAAGCTGCTGTGGATATTGCTGTATATAAATAAAACACTGATGGCCAGTGACCAGGCAGGAAGTAGGTGGGACAAGGAGAGAGGAAAATTCTGGGAAGTAGAAGGCTGAGGGGGGAGACACTGCAGCCACCGCCAGGAGAAGCAGCATGTAAAGACTCTGGTAAGCCACCAGCCACGTGGCAAGGTATAGATTTATAAAAATGGGTTAATTTAAGATAAAAGAACAGTTAACAAAAAGCCTGCCATGGCCATACAGTTTATAAGTGATATAAGCGTCTGAGTAATTATTTTATAAGTGGATTGTGGGACTGAGGGGCTTGGGAAACCTGGAGAGAAGCCCTCCAGCAACAGCAAGCAAAGACCAACATGGAAAGTAGAACCTGGAAAGAACAGTTACCTCTTTCTAACCAAGGGTCTTAACTTACCTCACACCTTAACATCTACCCCTGGAAGCAAATGCAAATGAGAAAAGGCAGTGTCAGGAGCAAGCCAAGATTTGCATGCTGAGAAGACAAAGAACAACTGTTGCTGAAAGGTAGGAGGGTCAGAACTTTGTAGAGCACATTTGAGAGGAGTCATATCAGTCAAGAGAGGGCAGGTTATTCTGTGATAACAAACTGCCCACAACATCTCAGTGCTTTGGAACACGAATTTATTTCTTAGTCATAGAGAGCATGCAATAGATCCTGGGATGTTCTTGGGACCATTTATCAACTTGTTGTGTTGGCTCCACATTCCATGTCTTCAGTCTTTTGTCTCCAGATGGACACATGCTCCTGTAGTCACAGTAGCAAAAGACAAGAAAATTGAAGCCCCCCCCTCCCACCCCGATGATGATTCCATGTCCGGGCACTTACATGGCACTTGGCTGCTCTTCGCGCTTCGCCTTGACTTGATTTGAATTAATCACAGTGCCCCTTGAGGCTGTGGGGTGCGTAGGGAAATACTTCTCATCCTCCCCTTACTGCTTGGTGCCATTGTACAGTCATCTTCTGCACCAAACAATGGCTCTGTACATTAAGTGTAAGCTTTCGGGAACTGCAGAGATGAAACTAAATCTGGCTAGGACCTCCAGACAAGCATACACTGAAGCACAGATATGGAGAACAAGCTTCATGGGGAGTTACAAGTTGTCATCCGACTGACAGGAAGCCCTGGAAATCATTAGTAAAGAAAGATGTTGAACATCTTACTCATTGTGTGGTTCTTTATTTGTTCAGTAAATTCTAGCTAAGGAACATTGCAGGGTACAGTTTCTGTCATTTTCTAAATATCTCCTTTACTGGCTTCATAAAGTCCACATTTAAAAGGCTATCTGGATGCTGGCATAAATAGATAGCTGGACTGAGAGTACAATCAAGATGTTAGTACCAGAAACGGCAATGCAAATACACAGCAGCCCTCAAAGGGTGGTACCTATTTTGTGTCATCAAATCTAGTCTTAAAATCCCAATATGAACTCAACTCTGATGGGGATGTGCCAGAAGAGATTTGAAAGCACTGGCCAAAGAAATCTTTGTCTAGTAAGTTTCTTTCCCCTTGGACTTACACAGAAATAGGTGGCCATATCATTTGCTTCCTGGATGTCCTGGAGCTTTTCCTTCTTAAAGTTCCCTCCAGAGGCAATAATCCATCATGGGCCTAAGGCAGGTCCACACCTTTGATCTTCCTATGCTTTGTGAATGAGCAAAGGGTATATAGATGGATTCATGGTTGGAAGCAATGGAGACCGACTATGCTCAGCTGTCAGCCCTCACCTAGACATTTTCATGTGTGGCCATTTTAAGAATGAGTAATGCCTAGTCATGTTCTCTTAATGCTCTTTGGGGGGTAATCAAAGAAATTTCCCCCCAAACAAAATAAATTTGGACTCAAAACACTGATTATCAAGTTTTCTTCAGTGTAGGAAAGAGGCCTTCCCAAGATAAAATTTCTCAGGAACATACAAGTGGTTTTTAGGGGTGTGTGTGTGTGTGTGTGTTTGTATACATATGTGTATAAATACGTGCATGTATGAATTGAGTGTATGGTACAAATTTAATGGGAACACACAAAATCAGATTCAACTAATGAAATCAGAGGTGATTTTTGAGTGTCATAGAAGCATGATTTAGGGGAAAGATTTTAAAATGGAAAATTAAGCAAAACATATTATTTTAGTGACCACTAGCTTTAATTCCCCCAATTTTAAGCTTCTCTGCCAATCTAGAATAAAGTATTTATGCAAATAATTATAGTTCCTATTTAACTTTGATATTGCTAAGGAAAAATACAATATTAATATTGTTTTGGAGGAAAGCATTAAAAGATATTTTAGAGAAGTCTTCAGGTAGCTGGTAGGTTTCATTCAGTATCTAAATATTAACATGTCAGCATAGTAATTCAGAGGTTAATTTTCCCTGTGCATTAGTTACTTATGTATCACTGTGACCAAATTCCCAACAGAACCAACTTAACAGGAGGAAAGGTGTATTTGAGCTCTGGTTCCAGGCTTTGTATCCATCATGGCATGGAAGAGGAGGCAAGTGTATGGCTTAAACATCACTGTGAATCAGGAAGCAGACACAGCAGGCCAGAACCTGAGGCTGGGAAAACTTCCAAAGCCCACCCCTAGTGCCCTGTTCCTGCAAGCCACACCTACTTCCTAAAGGCTCCATAGCGTTCGTACTGGAACCACAAAGGTGGACCCCCAATCATGAACCTGTGGGCCCCATTCTGGATTCAAACTATAGTATTTTGTTGACACCCTCAAACTCCAATCTGCTTTCCAGAGATGGCAACTGAGGAATTGAAGGGAAAGCAACAGGCATTGAGTCTTTCTCAACTAAGCGTTTGTTAGAGAAGGCTAACCAGTATGACCAGACTTGGGTTAAGATCTGACTTCTAATGTTCCTGTCCTCAAACAGAGGCCTAGAGTATGATTTAATGTCTCCATGCCCTAAATAGTGTTCTGGATAAAGGGATTTGGAGTGTGTGTTAATGTTTTTTCCAAATATACATAGGAAACAAGAATCAAAGGAACTTCAGACCACTGGATTAAGTCCTTTTTCATTGTAAATGTGTTAACTTGGGCTTACATAACCAAATGCTTCAGGCTGGGTGGCTTAAACCACAGGAATGTATTTCTGTCTTTCTGCAGACTACAAGGCTGAGGTCAAAAGGCCAGCAGGATCATGTCTGCTGACCACTCTCTTCTTGAATAACAACACATAGTCACCTTCCTGCTATGTCCTCAAATGACAGAAAGTGAGCTCTGATCTCTCGCCTTCTTACAAGGACATTGATCCCATCCAGGGGGCTTCTCCCTCATGACTTCATCTAAACCCAACTACTTCCCAAAAGGCTTCATGCCAGATTTCATCACACAGTGATATAGGGCTTCAAAATATGAGTAGAGAGGGGATCTGTATATAAACATCCACTTCCTCACACCAAAAGATCTTAACTGATGATGTATTTCCCGGGAGTAAATGGAAAATCTGCTTGATGCTTACCTATCATCAGAGTGGTTCTCTGAGATCACATTCATAAAATTTCACATCAGCACTTTATTTCTGTTCACCTTTGCAATCAGTTTATATAAGTGATCTCATATATATATATATATATATATATATATATATATATATATATACTTGATTAGTTGATCACATATCACATAATCACACATGATCACATAATCCAAGTGAAATGTCCTGGTGTCAGACAATGGCAAGAGTCAGGCAAGAACACATGTGTAGAATATTGTGACGGTTCCTATACAGTTTCTAATTCTCATGATTAGATTAATAAATTCTCAGTGCTGGGCATTTTACCCACATACAGATAGTTCTCTATATAAACAAATAAGAAGAGAACACCTTGCTAGCATGCAGCTGAGTCTAGAGCAGTCAGCTCTGTTTCTGTCATTCGCTGCCTCTTTTTTCTTCTTGATTAAGTGGCATTGCCCTTTAAGTGACCTTGATGTTGCTGGAGTCTCAGGCTGGGCTCATCCTTTCCTGAAACTGAGGCTGCCAACCAACTGCAGGGTTCTCAGTCTTTGCCGCCCAACTTCTGAGGCTGCCCCTCCCAACTTCTGTTTGCTGATTTGTAAGCCCATGTGACACGGGATTCTTTAGAGAAATTTCTTCTTCTTGGGTGAAAAGTGTCTATTAACTCTCTCTGCAAGGTCCCATGCAGGCTCCTGGAAAATGGCATTCTATAAAGTTCCCTGAAGCTTGGTGCAGAAAGAAAGAAAAACAGAAAAGAAAAAGACTACAAGTATGGTCAGGAAGACACCCCCATTATTCAGGATTCCTTTCCCAGGGCTGTTTCCTGCCTGGCTCCCTCCATCAGATATCCCCCTCCAGCCTGCCTGAATCAACCTTCCGCTCATTGCCTAGCCTGAAGATTTCCTTTTTAACTCTTTCATGCCAGTCGTCGTCGTCGTATTAGCTCTAAATTAGGTGCAATAGGCTAAAATCAGTGCAAGCTGGCCTGTCAGCAAAAGAAGACCATAAATGCTCATTACAAATGGCTTCTTTATAAAGAAAAAATATATATTATGTCCAAGATGTCACAGCATAAGCTGCTCTTATTTGGGAGGTGATCATTTCCAGGGCATATTCAATTATGTTGCACGCAAAGGAAAAAATTCCTAAGATATAATAGATCACTGGATAGGTGAAATCTTTGTAAATTGTTTACACGTGGATTTAAATTTGAATCATAACAGTAGCCTCATTAGTGTGAAGGGTTAGTTAATATAATGAGTCTTAATCACCACATTTCTAAACTTGAAGAGCAATTCCTCCTGTCCAGGCCCCGCAGGAAGATCAGGGATGTATACATAGATATCACTTAGTAAAGACTCTCACAATTAGTAGATCCCTGATAACTGGTAACTAAAGCCAGGGCATTTGTGGCACCCACCTGTAATCCTAGCACTTTGAAAGTGAAGGCAAGAAGACAGGTCGAACCAAGACTGGGGAACGTGCAGAGATCTTGTCTCAGAAACACAGAGGGAAGGAAAGATGAATGGTAGCTATTTCATTTATTCATTCATTCGTTCATTCATTCATTCAGTTACTGTGTTCAAGTGTGTGTGTGAGCATATGTAACCTGTGAAGTGTGTATAAAGGTTAGAGGACAGCTTTGGGTGTCACCCCAGGCCTTCCCTTGTGAGAGACAGGGTCTCTTCTTGTAGTTTTCATCTCGCTCATTCACACGTGACATTTCTCAGTCCAGGTAGAGTTGCTTGAAATTTGACCGAGGAGCAGTTACTTAAGGAATACCCTCCAACCAACCTCTACCCAAACAGCAATCTTCCAACAAGCTACAGAAACGCGAACTCCTTTAACCTTGAACTTCTCGGAGACTCATCCTTCCCGTCCAGTCAAGCCCCTTGCACAGACCCATGTGCAAATACCTAAAAGAGCAGTACTTGACCTTCAGACTCCTCGGCAGCTAGCTCGCAGGGAACACAAAGACTCTCCAATCAGCTCCCAGCACCCCTCTCCCCCAGGCAGAGCGTAAAAAGCAGAAGATGAGGAAAGGACTCGCCCGCAAGGCTTCCTGTTTGATATATAGCCTTGACCTGTGCCTAGCAGTTCGAATCGTGAAAATAAGAATCTTTTATGGTTACCGGGAAAATTCATAGTTTATCATATTTTGTCGGCTGCAGAGGAAGAAAAGACTTGGCCAGGTTCCTGAGGGAAAGATAGCCTGTCATATTTGCTAAGATTTATTTATGAAAAAGTATTCATGATGATACGATGGTGCAACATGCCCCGATCCTGCTCAGCACTCCGTTGGTACTGCACAGGCTTGAAGGGTGCCCAGAACCATCCAGAGCTGAGAGTGAAGGAGGGGACCAAATTGGGGGGTGTAAGGGAGGAGGGAAGGTGCTTGGCTACCATCATTTAAACCTCCTGATTATTTAAACTTCTGCAGAATAATGACTGCATATTTGAAGGTAATACATCTGTTCCTCTCCCTCCCCACCCCCATGTGGTTTTCTAATCCCGAGGTAATTACGTTTTGACAAAAATTTATTGGGACATCTGTTTTTTGCCTCAGATCTGCAGGTCACTGTGTGACTCTAGCAGCAGCCCAGCAGAGAGCTGCTGTGGAGAAACCGAACACAGTGGCAAGCCAGGCCCAGGCCACGGTACCTGGACCGCAGGCTAGGGGTGCGGACAGAAAGAGAAGCCCCCAGTTTCACGTACCACCTTGCTGGGTTCTTGGCAGGGGCTCAGTGTGAGATTCTGGTCCAAGAGAATGGAAGGCTGGGTGGTATGGCAGGGAGGGAATGGGCGAGGGCTGGCTGGTAGCAGGCTGGCAGTGTGCGTCAGGATTCATGCATTGCCTAGGTTGGCATCTGATATAAAAATAATTCATGGAGGGAAGGGAATGGGGGTGCAATACACAGGCCATATGTTTGAAACCCCTGCCCATAACGGCTGGCTGTGGTTACCAGCGTCTGGTGCCACTAACTAGATTAAATTATGGTACCCTACGGAGGCACAGGAATCAGAACGATCTCAACTTCCAGTATTTGGTAAAGTGTGGAACAATAGAAGAACTTTTTACACAAAGCTTCTTTTTTAATTTTATAAAAAACAACTCCATTTGGATCTATATTTTTTGCCAAACTTGCTGAATTCTGGTCTGGGGTTTTGGTTGTTTGTTTTTGAAACAATCTTGGCTGCTGGAGGAAACACTTGTATCAGAATCCCACAGGGATCACCTTCTCTATGTTTTTCCACCTTTGAGTTCTCATAAGGAAGTTTATTTTTTGAGTTGTCTAACCCTGTATCTTGACAAAATGTGTGGAAACAGGTCTGATGGACTTGCTTTTGTGCCAAGTCAAACTGGAGCGTTCTGAGGGGATTCTGCTACTGAGAATCTATTGGGAATTCCAGCACCTGAGCAAGAAGATCTCATAGCCCTGCCCCTGACTTCATTTACATGGGATAAAAGGGAAATCACACCTAACACACTGTACTGTCCAATGCACACCAAGCCTCGGCTAGTTTCTTCCTTCTGAGAGTACCAAAGAAGTAGAAAGAGTACATGGATGGACTCAACAAAAGTGGGTAACAAATGCACACGGGTGCCTGTGAAGGTCTCCCTCCCCCTACCAAATTCAGAAAAAGGAGATGCTGTAGGGATGACTGAGTGTGTCGGCCGCAGATGGATAGAGGTAGACTAGTTCCTGATGTCTCAAAGCAAACTGCCAGCTTTCAAATGGAAACACAGAGAGTAAGGTAAGGGACGGAAGGTCGATAGGGATGTTCCAGGTCCAAGGCTGGGTGTGGTGCTCCAAGCTCCGGGCCTCTGTTCTAGATTTCAAGCTTTTGACTACTGAGCATTCACATGGCCATCTAGTGGACTCTGCGGAAACCAGAGTCCTGTGAGATAAAAGGCTGTAACAAATAGGTTTGGATGTGCTTGATTTAAAAGGGGGGAAGGTCTCGCTGAGGCTTGGAGTCCATTTTATTTAAATTAGAGCATTTGTATTTAAACGAGCAGTGTGGGTGTGTCTTCTCATGGATTGCCACACGACACTGGAACCAATAGCAAGGTCACAGTATGGCTGGGTGCAGGTGAGGGCTGGCCTCTAACCATGTCCTCACAGAGCCCAGAGAGGAAATTGTACTCTCTCTTCCTCTCTTTATAAGCACTCTAAGCTACTTTGTGGATCTAATCATTGGGATCTCATCTAAACTTTTTCACTTTCCAAAATGTCCCCACCTCCTAACACTAGCCCAGACTTCATGGTGTGCATCTTGTAAAGACACACCTTCAGTCCATAGCTTCTCTGCCCAAATGTTTTGATGGCCGAACGACGGGAGAGAAATGTTAAATTGAACTGCTGGGGACTCTTAAGGGCGATACAGTATGAACTTCCCAATGGTGTCATGGCACAGGCCACAGAGGAGGACTTGAATCTCTTATCAGTGAGTTTCGTCAGTCTTTTCTCATTCTCATTTTTGTGTGACATACTAACCATGCTGGGAAATTTGCAGAGGATCAACGCAGGCTGTGAAAAGCAAGCTCAGATGTGGTTGAGAGGAAGGCAGTCGACAAAGTTGCAGAACACTTCAGAGCAAGGGTACCACAGCTATCCCCTTTAGAATGTGTGTGTGTGTGTGTGTGTGTGTGTGTGTGTGTGTGTGTGTGTGTGTGTAGGGCAGAAGTTGATGCTGGGTGTCTTCTTTAACCCTGCTCCACCTGAAACTCAGTGATTGGCTAGGCCAGCAGGCCAATGGTCCCCAGAGTCCACTTGTCTCTGTCTCCTAAACTCTGGGATTTCAGATGGCAAGGGCTGTGCCAGGCTTTTATGTGAATGCTGGGGATCCAAACTCAGGTCCCCATGCTTGTAGGGCAAGCTCTTTATCCACTGAGCCATCTCCCTAGCTGGTTTATTTCATTTCCCATTCCACAAGAGGAACAGATGTACTCCTCAGTTTACCCAAAAGTCTCCTTTGCCCGACTCTTGACTTGCCTGTCCTTTAAAATACAGAATGGTACCAAGCACCATGGTAGATATTTAACAAAGGTTTGCCTGGCTCTGATGGAACATAATCAGGAATTTAAATGGCCAGACAGCCCCAGTTGAGAGTGTTAGGGATGTTGCTCATTGTCATTTTGAAGACTCTGTGGGCACCCTCCTACCTGACTGACTGAGACATTCTCTTACTCTGCTGTACCTCCATGGCCTCATCTTTAGGTGATAGGGTCAGACTGGGTGACCTTGGGTCATGATACTACCGGAACCTCTGATGACCAGAATGTATAACCATTTCTACCCCAGTAGGAAATGGGGCAGCCAGTCTTGCCTGTGGTGGTAATCTAATTGTATTGAAATATTATTTTGATTTGTACTGAAATATTAATTTGATTGTATGTTAATAAATAAAGTTGTCTGGGGGTCAGAGCTATTAGAGCCATAGCAAGAGTGTGGCGGTGGTGGCACACGCCTTTAATCCCATAGATATCTGTGTGTTCAGGGTCAGAGCTATTAGAGCCATAGCAAGAGTGTGGCGGTGGTGGCACACGCCTTTAATCCCATAAGATCTCTGTGTGTTCAGGGATACAGCCAGCATTGGAGACATATGCCTTTAAGACCTAGGGGGCTGTACATTCAGACAGTGACGAGGCAGTCATGTGTTTGGGTTTACAACCAATGAGAAGGCAGAACAACATACTTTAAAAATACGAACCGAGAGGAAGTAGGTCTTTTTTCGCGAAGCTGGGACAGCAGGAGGAAGGGTGAGATTTTAGCTCTGAGCTCTGACCTCTCGGCTTTCTCTTTTACATTGTTTCTGTGTTTCTTATTTAATAAGACGGTTGGATACATCTACATCTGGCGCCCAACGTGACAAGAATCCATTAAAAACTGCTTGGCTTGGCAGCAGGTCCGCTTTCCCGCAAGGGCGGCAGGCGGCCTGCGGCGGCGGCGGCGGCGGCGGCGGCGGCGGCGGCAGCAGCGGCACACGGCGGCCGGCGGCGATCGGCTTCTTAGTCCGAGCTGCCGGCGTCCTAGTCCAGGTAGCAACTTCTAGCCCGGGCCTAGGTCTGTGAGCAGCTTGCCTAAAGCCGGTGCTACAAACAACTCAGACCTGCCCTGCCGAACAGGGCCCTGCCTGTAAAGCCAACGCACGTGGTCGGAGCTTAAGGAAGCCAGACCCAAGCCTTGACTCGGCACAAGAGGGAACACGTGGCTGCATTTAAGCTTTAGCCGGCTACGCTTTCTTGTGCGTTCTCTCTTTTCTCTCTCTCTCTCTCTCTCTCTCTCTCTCTCTCTCTCTCTCTCTCTGGATTTACACCTGGGACACTAGGTGGCTGCTTTGAAAATCCCCTCGGATTTCTACTGTTCTACGCAGATTTGGTAAGTCATAATATATCAGATATTTTAAAGGAAACTATCTAAAAGAGAATTTTTTTCCACATTAAAAAACAAATGGGTTTTATGTGTACATTGGAAGAAAATTGGTTTTTGTTCGAAATTTTAGGCAGTCTGGCAATGGAACAACTATATAATATTAGTATTGGTGGAATTATGCACCTCATCACTATAATAATCCACATTTTAATATTTAAAAAGATAGTCAATTTAAGTGCCAGGATAACAGCGTTAGAAGAACTTGTTAAACCTGTAAAAATTCAGACAGAAGAAATTAACAATGAAGTTGTTTCAAGTCGGGATCATAAGGTTGCAGAAAGAAAGCCTGTTTTCACACAGTCACCCTTAATTTATCCTGTAACAGTACAGCAGATGCCTGATCAAATGGCTACACAAAATACTTGGGCTCCAATTGAAATGTTGGATTTAAAAAGGTTTAAGGAGGCAATAGTATCTTATGGCATGCATTCCCCATATGTAAAGCAAATGTTAAACATTTGGTCAACATATAATAGGATAGTACCACAGGACTGGCGGGACCTCGCACAAGGTGTTCTGGAACCCAGCCAGAGACTTCAATTTCTGACTTGGTTTAAGGAGGAGGCTAAAAACATAGAAAAACAATGGAGGGATAAAGGAGTACAAGTTTGCCAGGATCAGCTTATGGGCGAAGGCCAATATGCTTCAGCACAAGCACAATGTTTATATGATGTCCAAACCCTAATTTTATGTCGAATGGCAGCCTTGAATGCATGGGACAAAGTTGAGGAACCAGGAAAAAACTCTGAGTCATTTACAAAGGTGAAGCAAGGCCCAAAAGAGTCTTTTACAGATTTTTTACAAAGACTGGCTTCAGCAGTAAAGAGAACGGTCTCGGATTCAGAAGCTGGTAAGGCAATAATTGAATCTTTGGCCTTTGAGAATGCGAATGCAGCATGCAAAAGAATAATCAGGCCATTAAGGGCAAGATCTGCACCTATGGAAGATTGGATTAGAGAAACAATTAATGTTGAAGCTGATGAGCATGATGATACATGGGTAGGAGAAGTAATTTCAAAAGGTTTGAGGAGTGTTAGATGTTTTGGATGTGGAAAGCAAGGACATTTGAAAAGGGACTGTAGACAGGTCATTTCCAGAAACAATGTTTCTTCAAGGAACAATGGCAACAGAATGCCCCTTCCTTCTGGAGTATGCAGAAGGTGTGGTAAGGGAAAACACTGGACCAACGAATGTAGATCAACAAAGGACAGACAGGGTAATCCTTTGCCTCAGTCTTCGGGAAACTCCCAGAGGGGCCTCAGGCAGGCCCCCAGTGCAAATCCAGTTCAAACCTTTCCTGCAGCCATAGAGGAAATGCCTGCTCTGGAGAGCGATTAAATAACCAAATGCCTATTGGAATAAATCATGCTGGTCAGAATGATGAAACAGAGAGAATAGAAAATTCAGGAGAAAACATAAAGAAAATTTTTTGGCAAACTTCTATTAATGAACAAAGACCAAAATTAACGATAAAAATAAATGGTGTTTTGTTGTCTGGTCTGGTAGACACAGGTGCGGACGTTACCATAATTGCACCAGAATTTTGGCATCCAACTTGGCCTCTTCAGGAGGTAAACGTTCAACTGTTAGGAATTGGGACATTATCTCAGGTGAAACAGAGTGCAAGATGGCTCGAATGTATAGGTCCAGAAGGACAGAGAGGAAAATTAAAACCATATGTGGCTAACATAACTATGAACCTGTGGGGTCGAGACTTGTTGCAACAATGGAATACTCAGATTAACATCCCTCCAATCTCAGAAACAAATCATAAACTAGCACATGTTACTGAGAGAAATATTAGAAGATATTGTTCTAATGAGTGGTCACCAGCCATCCATATTATACAAGAACAGGGCACAATAACTGATGATCTTCCAAAGACACCAACAGCTCTACCTTTAAAATGGTTAACAGACAAGCCTGTATGGGTCCAGCAATGGCCTTTAACAACAGAGAAACTCCAGGCTTTAGAAGAGCTGGTAGAAGAACAGTTAAATGCTCAGCATATTGAAGAATCAACCAGCCCTTGGAATTCTCCTGTATTTGTTATTAAAAAGAAATCTGGTAAATGGAGAATGGTAACAGACCTTAGGGCAATTAACAAAGTAATTCAGCCAATGGGTTCTCTACAATCTGGGATGCCTTTGCCTACTCTGTTACCAAAAGGATGGCCTCTCATAGTTATTGATTTAAAAGACTGTTTCTTTTCGATACCCTTACAAGAAAAAGACAGAGAAAGATTTGCTTTTACAGTGCCTACTTATAATAATTCTCAACCGGTTAAAAGATTTCAATGGAGGGTCCTCCCACAGGGAATGTTGAATAGCCCAACTCTGTGCCAATATTTTGTACAACAGCCATTGGAAGTGATACGTAAAAAATTTCCTAAATCTATAATTTATCATTATATGGACGATATTTTACTAGCTGACTCAAATGCAGATACTTTAGAAATAATGTTTGAAGAAGTAAAGAAAATTTTGCCTTGCTGGGGATTACAAATTGCTCCTGAAAAGATACAAAGAGGAGATTCTATTAATTATTTAGGATATAAAATAGAGCTACAAAAAATTAGACCCCAAAAGGTGCAAATTCGGAGAGATAGACTACAGACTCTTAATGACTTTCAAAGATTATTTGGAGATATTTC
Organism: Peromyscus maniculatus bairdii; assembly: GCF_049852395.1. Taxonomy (NCBI): domain Eukaryota; kingdom Metazoa; phylum Chordata; class Mammalia; order Rodentia; family Cricetidae; genus Peromyscus; species Peromyscus maniculatus. The sequence continues at coordinate 103,160,931 of NC_134853.1, forward strand.
TCATCTACGAACTATTGTTGGGGTAAAAAATGATGAACTGACTAATTTGTTCAAAACCTTAGAAGGTGACAAGGACTTAAATAGTCCAAGAGAATTATCACCTGAAGCTGAGAAAGAATTAGCCTTGGTAGAAAAGAAAGTGCATGAAGGACACGTGAATCGTATTGATCCAAAGCTGGATTGCATTTTGGTTATCTTACCTTCTAGGCGTTCTCCTACTGGAATATTAATGCAGAGGGAAGATATTATATTGGAATGGATATTTTTACCAAATAAACCAAATAAAAAATTAAAAACTTATGTGGAAAAAATCTCTGACTTGATTTACAAAGGAAAAATGAGACTTCGTCAATTAGCAGGCATAGACCCAGCAGAAATTGTCGTACCATTAACTAAGGAGGACATTGAAAAATTATGGACAGAAAGTGAACCTTGGCAAAGAGCTTGCAGTAATTTTTTGGGAGAAATTAACAGCAAATATCCCAAAAGCAATAGAATTGATCTTATAAAGAGAGCTGATTGGATCTTGCCTCGAATTGTACGGCAAAAACCCATATCTGGAGTTCGTACATTTTATACAGATGCCAACAAAGAAGGAAAGGCAGGTTACAAATCAGAAAATTTAAGTAAAGTGGTTCAAAGTCCGTATAATTCAGTTCAAAAATCAGAATTGTATGCTATTCTGTTGGTATTAATGGATTTTTCAGAACCTCTCAACATAGTAACTGACTCTCAGTATGCTGAAAGAGTGGTGTTACATATTGAGACTGCAGAATTTATCCCTGATGCTTCAGAATTAACTTCACTATTTATTCAATTACAAGATACAATCAGGAAAAGGAATCATCCTTTATATATAACTCACATTCGATCCCATACTGGTCTGCCAGGCCCTCTAGCACAAGGCAATGATGAGATTGATAAATTATTGATAGGAAATGTGCTGGAGGCCTCAGAATTTCATAAAAAACATCACGTTAATAGTAAAGGTTTAAAAAAGGATTTTTCCATAACCTGGCAACAAGCCAAAGAAATAGTAAAGAAATGTCCTACTTGTTCCTTCTACAATCAGACGCCATTACCAGCAGGATGTAACCCAAAGGGTACTCAGAGAAATGAAATCTGGCAGATGGACGTGTTTCACTTTGCAGAATTTGGAAAATTGAAATATGTACACCACACTATCGATACTTATTCAGGATTTCAATGGGCAACTGCTTTGAGTTCTGAAAAAGCTGATTCTGTAATCACTCATTTGCTAGAAGTTATGGCCATCATGGGTATACCTGCACAAATCAAAACTGACAATGCTCCATCATATGTCTCTGTTAAAATGAAACAGTTTTTTGCTTATTACAATATAAAGCATATTACAGGCATATCACATAATCCTACAGGTCAAGCAGTTATAGAAAGATCAAACAGAACTCTAAAGGATATGCTAAATAAACAGAAATGGGTAACAAAAACCCCCAGAAATAGACTGCATAATGCTCTTCTAACTTTGAATTTTCTGAATGCCAATGAGAAAGGAACAACAGCTGCAGAGAGACATTGGATAATAGAAAAAACTACAGAATTAAATCAGCCTATATACTTTAAGGATGTGCTGACCTCAGAATGGAAACCAGGGTATGTATTACATTGGGGACGTGGTTTTGCTTTTGTTTCTACAGGAGAAGATAAGCTGTGGGTACCATCAAAATTGATAAAGGTTCGATTTGAACAAGAGAGACCTCTTAATTAGAGGAGGTGATAGTTCATCAACCAGCATGAACATCCAATTTAAACTAACTTGTATCAATAAAACATGCCTTTTCATTTCATCAGATAATAACTTGCCAAAAAGGAACATCCCCAAAATTAGTCTTGGGGAAAGGTTTTTGTTTTTGTCTTTTAGGAGAATGAAGGTTAAGGAATCTGAAGAACACTGGACAAATGAGACAACTGAAGAAAAGGGACAAATCATCTATCCCAAGAAACAGAGTGAAACGGTGTATGGGTATATATTATCTAAAAAAATTTTATGTCTTCCTAAATGTTTGTTTCTGCTTTTCTCTAAAGATTTAACACTCTTGGTTTTCTAATAGTCCCAGTTCAATTAAAATTTAAAGCTGACTTTGGAGTTGGAGAATGGCTCTCTCCTTCTTTAAAATCAAGCATGTTGTTAAAAGGAAAATGCAAACTCCCTGTATCATGCCAGAATAAGAGCCATCTTCTGCTATGGTACAGGACAAAAGCAAAATTAATTAAGGGACTATTCTATTACTAATCTCAACTCTTTGATTCTATTCTGATTCTTTAAACTTTTCTCAAAGTATAAATTTTATATCAAAATTTACAAGATTAATATATATATATACATTTTAAACTTTGTTAAGATATGAATGGTCACATAGAGTACTAACTAATTCTAGAAAAAAGGCTAGCTGCATATATATGTTTTTGTGTTCGAGTCTCTTATCAGTTTTCTGCAGGAAATCATGGCCAGGCCTAACATCAACTGAAGTCTCCAGAAAGAAGATGGGGCCCCACAACAACAACAATTCCACGTGGACAATAATAATATCATTAAGCTGACAAACATCATCCACAGATCAGCTTTGAACTACAAGGTGCTCAGAGCAATTTTGAGATGACTAGCTGAGATGATCCAGTCTCAAAGACTACTTGAATAAGGACTTGAGATAAACCCTGAACTTTGGCATTATACACAGACTGGATAGTGAAGGATATAGTTACCTCTCTTAGAATTTGACAATTAACCTAAAATTTTTCTTTCAGGATAAAGAAAACTTCGCCCATACCCAGCAGGAAGCAATTTTAAGAATACGACGCCCACATTCCCAAAGAGGTGGTGTGGGGCAGGTGGTTTTTTGGTCTTTTTAATGGGTTCTGGGTCTGGGATAATTTTCAGTATTTAGGGGGGTTGGTTACAAGTTATTGTCAAGGGTTAGGAAAAAGGCTAAGCAAAGGAGATTAGATTTAAGGTTCTTGTTTAAAAAAAAAAGAAAGAAAGAAAGAAAGAAAGAAAGAAAGAAAGAAAGAAAGAAAGAAAGAAAGAAAGAAAGAAAGAAAGAAAGAAAAAAAGAAAGAAAAGAGAAAGACAATTACTAGTTTTAAATACTTTACATTGGATTGAATTGTTTTATATTGTACACAAATTTGAAACTGATATTGTTAGAAAATGCTATATGTATATTTCTAATTGTATTTATTCCATCCATTTAACAATGTAATGCAAATTTCTGATCCTTGAATGTTATTATTATCAACTATTAGGATATAAAGAAATGAAAGCTAGTAGTTAGACATTATCATAGAACTTGTAGTCATATTAGATATGTTTTAAAAATTGAGCAGAGATGTTTTAGACAGGTCATCTTCAAACCCTTCAGAGATCTACAGAATATGGCATTTAAAATGTTTTAATAACTTAGAAAATTTTTCTTTTTTGAGACATGTCGGCTCCTGGCAGTACCAATCTACTTTAGAGAAAATATGGGCATTGAAGAAACTGCATATGGAGTCAACTTTCATTCTGGCAAAAGTTAGCCACTGGACAACAAAGTATCCTCGAATCAACAGGACAAAATGGACAGACAGATCACGAAACAAGGGACTACTGATTCTTGCCAAAACAAGTGTGGTTATGGCTTTATCAAAAGGCATCTTCTGAGGCCAGGACAATATGGCCCCATCCCTGAAGTGGCCTTCGCATCCGGAAAAGGTACGGTGCCCTTTTCTTCGAAGGCAGCTTAACAGGCAGAGGGCCGATGGATTCTGTTGTACAATGGAACAGCAGCTGAAAGCTCATGCCTCTCAAAAGTAGACTGGCATTTAATAGAGGGATGTGGAGAAGAAGGGGATGCTGAGATGAAGCCATATATACACAGCCAAGAAGAATGGACAGCTGAATTAAAAAACTGTCAACAATTTCCAGAATTTAAAATCCTGAATCATGACAGGACACTAGTGGAATTCAGGTGTTTCTGGTACGTGGACTGCTCTCACCCAATGTGAGGTTGAACTGTTGACCTTGTGTACATCCTACTTCACAAATGAGTCTGTCAGATACACTAAGCCTATAGGCTGAAGATGATGCCCCAACACTGCGGAGAAACCTCAGGTGACTGCCCAGGCAGCTGGCTGTTTCTGTCAACTCACAAAATTTTTTTGGAAGTTGCTTGCATGCACTTCCTGTTTTTATTTTTGTTAGCTAATATTATTCCCTTCTTGGGTCTCTGAGGGAGTTGAAGATTAGTTAGTTATGGTTGAAGATTAGTTAGTTATAGTTGAAAATTAATTAGGATAGAAAGTGCATTAGATACATCTTGGATTTACCAAAATAGGATAGATAATGGAATTATTTTCTCTGATTTGTCAAATACCTGTTTAGGTATTTATTACTTGTATATATTGTATATAGTTATTGTACTTTTGTATATAGTTTTTCTTTTGTTAGTTATAACCTTTTGCTTTTTTTTTCTTTTTATTAAAATAGAAAAGGGGAAATGTGGTGGTAATCTAATTGTATTGAAATATTATTTTGATTTGTACTGAAATATTAATTTGATTGTATGTTAATAAATAAAGTTGTCTGGGGGTCAGAGCTATTAGAGCCATAGCAAGAGTGTGGCGGTGGTGGCACACGCCTTTAATCCCATAGATATCTGTGTGTTCAGGGTCAGAGCTATTAGAGCCATAGCAAGAGTGTGGCGGTGGTGGCACACGCCTTTAATCCCATAAGATCTCTGTGTGTTCAGGGATACAGCCAGCATTGGAGACATATGCCTTTAAGACCTAGGGGGCTGTACATTCAGACAGTGACGAGGCAGTCATGTGTTTGGGTTTACAACCAATGAGAAGGCAGAACAACATACTTTAAAAATACGAACCGAGAGGAAGTAGGTCTTTTTTCGCGAAGCTGGGACAGCAGGAGGAAGGGTGAGATTTTAGCTCTGAGCTCTGACCTCTCGGCTTTCTCTTTTACATTGTTTCTGTGTTTCTTATTTAATAAGACGGTTGGATACATCTACACTTGCCTGTCGGCTGTTGATCTTCCTCGGGGACCTGCCACAGCAATCCAGGGGATCTTGGTGCACAAGCCCCACATTGACATTTAGGCAAATTACAGAAGAAGCTCCCTTATACAGAGGAAAATAATTTGATCCTTTCTATGGTTGTTTTCCTGTTACTGATATATTTACAAGAACAATTTCAATTTTCTCCTCTTGGACGTCATGGGGCATCTTTGAACAAATACAAGATGCAGCTCCTGAACCAGCCAGCCTGCTCCGAAGCGCTTGCTCAGACATGCTTGTTAGAGTCTGTGTGTGTGTGTGTGTGTGTGTGTGTGTGTGTGTGTGTGTGTGTGTGTGTGTGCACTCTGTCACATGAGTTCAGGCACACAAAGGAAGGCAGCTGGATGGATGATGGCCTGCAGAGGGCTAAGCAAAAGGCCTTCTGCCAAACTCTGCTCCTTTAATTCACCTAAACGCTGACCTTGAAAAATTGCCCTTTATGGGATGTGATGAGGTGTGAATTCAATCTCCATCCTCACTTGGGTCTTGTCATTTTCTCTGCCATGATTGCCAGTTGTGCCAACTGGACTGGTGAGATTGACAAGGTTCTCTGGGGAAAGCTGTCATCAAAAGGCCCTTATAAAATCACTGGAGGCATGGGCTTTCTCTGGACAATGTTTGGGTTTTTTTGGTTTGGGTTTATTTGTTTCTGTTTTGTTTTTGTTTTTTGATTTTCTATTTTTTGGGGGTTTGGTTTGGTTTGGTTGTAATGAAACTGATGAATACTGGTAGTGGTATGGTGCATCACCAATACAGCTTAACTCCGTAGCCTTTGATTAACAGATATAAAAGGTGCTTGTCTGGAGGCTTTTTCTGTTGTTTCCTTTTCTTCTTACGTGCTGAGGCTCATGACTTAAACTTACTGCAAAGTTACTCCGTGTGCTCTAAAAAAGGAGGGGGCTGAGAAGAGGGGAACAGGCATTCTGCTATTTTTTCTGGTGCTCAAAGAATCAAATGCAGCCAATTTAACTTCATCAAATCACTGACATCCAGTGCTGATACAGAAGATGGAAAATATGCAAGGCCAGAGAAGAGCCAAAATCCTACAGTTTCTATCAGGATTAAAGCCAGATGTTGCACTGACTGTACACATTTGATAAAAACCCACAATGATAAAGGCTTTCTTCTCCCTGGCATCTGTGGATGCTGGGTTCCATTCATTAGTGCATGGCCCATGTATCTGTCCTCCAGGCCAACTGGGTAGCATTTAATTCAGTACCAGGGCTTCTCTCCGAGGCAATTGCTCTCTCTTTGTGTGTGAGCTTCTATACGTTGTTGTGGCTTGAACAGATCTGTTTACACTGTACTTGCTATGGCAACATTTATCTGATATGGACAAAAGGCATTTTGATTCCTGAATTAATAACACTTGACTCAAGCCTATGATTCACCAAAAGGTATTCAAAGTGTTTAAGTGAAAGCAATGTTTCCTCTGAAGCCAATTAATAAGGGAACAGGCCTTTGCTGCAATCATCCAAATGCTCTCATGGAAGGATTGCCCTGTTCTGTAAGCCATGAGGCTTTCCCTGCAATGAGTGGCTGGAGATGGAAAGAAAGCAATGTGTATCCTGTGGGCATGGGCTTCCAATCACAGTCCAGGTAGTTCCATGTTGTAAGTGAGACGTGCAGGGGTGGCTCTGGTTCAGTCTAACAAGTTTGACCCCAGCTGTGAAGTGTGAGGGGGCCCTGAACACAGAAATAAATGACCAAGCTTGTCCTCCAGCCCTTCCTCTTCAGCCCCTCGAGGGCTCAGGGCTGGCACTCACCCAGGCTTCCTCTACCTGTCCCTGAGCTGGCACCTCACCAGGGCTGGTGACTAGATTTGACTCGGGGATCTTTTCTGGAAAGCAGATGTAGCCCCAGGGGCCCAGGTAAATGGTTTCCTCTCCTTCCCCCTACAGATTCCAAACAGAGTTTCCCTTTCTTTCTTCCATTGAAAAATTGCCAAAATCCACTCCATACTGTACAACTAACCTCCAAACAGGCAGTGGAGAATGATGTTAATTTAAACTTCTGCCTTATTAAGTAACAAAACCCAGAAATAATGTGATCAAAGCCAAAAGACACAAACTTCTGCCGTCTTTCTTGAGATAAAAGAAGTAAAACACCCATTAAATGAAGGAGGCTTGGACACTTAATAAAAATAGCTAATTGAGTGTTGGAGTAACTTAGCATTTTGCCTCCCCGAGCGGCACAGTACTCAAGGTTAGCCTGCGTCCCCTTTCCTCTTGGTCCCTCCTGCTGTGGTTTAGGCCATCACATCCTTGTTTTGTTTATTCCCTTCCTTGTGTGCCAGGGACTGCTGCTCCCTGGGAGTGGAGAAAGGATGATTGACCAGGTCCAGGCACTCTGAGCCAATACCAGTGATGGAGGCTAGAACAAGGACAAATGAAGTTCTTAGACAAAACAGTTAGCAGAAGAGTGGACAGCAACACAAGGAGATGGGGTGCTTCCTGGCTGTCCTTCTCATCATAATCCTGAAATGCCCATTGGAATGGATTCCTTCTCCTTTTATGGGTGCCATTATGTTCTTTTTTTTTTTTTAAAGTGATGTTGTCTTAGTTCAGCATACCCCCCTTTCCTTTCTTGTTCTTTTTGACTTGGAATCTGCAAATACTTTTTTTAAAAAACACCTTTCAAATACCAGTATACCAAAACAAAAAATGCACAGTGCTCATCCAAGCAAAGCCCACAATCTAGTCAAAGCAATGCACATAACAACTCCACTCAGAATAAAGCTACCGTTTCCTATCCATTCTGGGTAAACAAGCCATTTGAACCATGACCTGAAAATGCAGTTGCTGTGAATCCACCCCAGATCTGCCAGCTGCAGGGCTCGGGATAGGAGGGTGAGATCAAATGAAGTGTAATCATCTCCTCAAATTGGTTGCACTGAAAAACAAAAACTGGGGACTATGGGTACATTGGGTTTCAAAGGCAGACCCAAGTCTCCCAGAGCAGGCCCAAGCTTTACTGGGTTTGGATTTTGAGTTTTTCATATGGCATCCAGCCCCTGGTCCAGTTCCTCTGTGATGGAGGGGGGGGGCGTTGGGGGGCGTGGAACAATACTTTCTCGAATGAGTGCTGGGTGCTTTAAATGAAGTAAAATGTGACAGAGCAACCCTTGGGTTGCTTTGTAGATAATTGATGCTCTGAAATAGTTGTCACCAGCCTCTCTCTACAAAGGCTATAGTGATAAAACACCACTAAGCAATGTGAATTCCAATGACTTCCCTCCAGCCTCTTTTCTTTCAAGTAAGAAAATGTTTAAGGAAAAACTTGACTATGCTTTCCATTTTTTTTTTAAGTCTACGTTTAATGACTGCATTTTATTTTGTTTTCGTTTGCTGTGTGCTGGTGCTTTGTTTTTGCTTTGTTGTTGGTTTCTAGCCACTTGGGTGATGAGAGAAAGACTTGTTGCTAGAGGCTCACCACGTGCACACCAGCAAGCAGGGCATCCTATACAAGAGCTAAACTAAACGCAAGACCTGAGTTCTATTCCAACCCTCCTAGCTTCTGCCTCAGAAACTTCGCACCCAGAGAAGGCAAGTAACTTGTCCAGGGTCACAGAAGCAGCTGGAGGCAGAAGGAAGGCAAATCTAGTGAAATGGGATTCTCACCTTTTCCCTCTGACGTTCTACCCAGGTCACGTGCCCCAAGAACCATGAAGGGTATGGGGAATGAGTCAAAGGTGAAGTCAGCCTTTATCTCTTTTGCATCAACCCTCAGTATAATTTCCCATCAAAGAACTAATGGCAGCCCTGCGGAGACAGCCCTCTGCAGAGACAACAGCCTTCTGCAGCTTTCATTCCAGTCCACATCCCTACCTTCGCTGCCATTCCTGGCGGCCATTGCTGGAAAGCAATGGAACCGTTTTCATCTTCTGGCTGGAGCCTAGACTTTGCCATGACAGCTTCCATCCTAGACTTTGCCATGAAAGCTTCCATCCTAGACTTTGCCATGACAGTTTCCATCCAGTTAGCCTCCTCCTTGAGTCAATATAAAAACACCATGACCTGCTTCCGGTGAACAGCAGATGAACAAATGAATACAGTGACATCATTTTGATTTGTGACTATAAGGATTTAGGGGACAGTGACACCAAATATAAAGACCAAAACAAGCCTTTTCAAAGGCAGTGATGGATTTTAGTGTAAGTAGTATTGAATATTAATTATTAGAAATATTTTAAATCTGTTTTCAGTTAGAATGTTAACTTTTTTATACACAGCATCTCAGATGTAGCCCTAGCCCACCTAGCACTTTCTAAGTAGACCAGCCTGCCCTTGAACTCACAGAGCTCTGCCTGGCTCTGCCTCCTAAGCACTGGAATTAAAGAGTGTGGCACCATACCCAGCATGTTAACTAACATTTATATTTTAGCCCATATGACTGTTTTAAGAGTAACTACAGCATCTAATTAAGATAAAAGGTAGATGTATCTGGGTTGCTACTTGCCCACTCAGTGCCATTTTCTCTTTACAAAGAGCAATTTTATCTAATAGTAAAATGGTCCCATTTAGATATGCATCCATCTTTCTTGCAGAGATGTAGTATGACAGTGTTGTGATTGGAGTGGTTATGAGCAGAAACTACAGAGAAAGACTCTGTAAACAAGAGTGGGCACACCTATTTTGACCTTTGCTCATCTAGATTGTGCTGCCTGAATATTGATATGGTTGTAGTGTATCTCATCTTGAGAATATTAATAAGTTACCTTCTGTGGATTGTGGAGTACAAAACTAGAAAAGCCCCAAGTCTTTGATTTTAACATTAAGGATCTTCCACACCATCCTGGGAGCTCCTCTCCAAATGTGCTTTATAAAATGGACAAGCAACAACCTAATGCATCCTTGTGTTTGTAACTGAGGTAGCTGCTTGGTTTGTTTTTCAATATCTATTACCAGCAACCAAACAAAATTCATAGCTTAGACTCTGGGCAAGCCAAAGCACTATAAATGAAGCTAAGCTTAAAAGCATTTCCTATGTAACAGGAAACATTATCTGCCAGAAATCTGCCCAAGAAAGCTTGCACAGGAGAGATTTCCTGACTTTTTAATGTTTTTCCAGCCCTGAACATTTGGAAAGTGCACATGAACAGTAAAGTACATGGGCAGTTATCCAAAGAGAATCATTTATATTTGCCCCACACTGTACAAGAAACAGTGCTGGATATGTGTTGTCACTGATTCTGTATTCCCAAGTCCACTCAGTTAGAGAAAGTTCAAATTCAAAACATTTCCAAGAAGGAATTATTATATATGAAAAGCCCATTCAACGCTCACATCTAACTGTGAGATCAGTTTTGGACCTGTCGTACAATTGTAACATTAACTGACATCCATACCTACCACTTCTTTGCTTTACTTTTGTATCAGTTCCCTTAGGTAGTCTAGACTAAATGGCATAAAACCACTAGTCCTCCATTAGGACTTCCCAAAGCGACGAGGAAACATAGGAAGTGTGCTCTGAACATGTTGGAATACGTGTCAGTTACAGAAAACAGCAAACTTGAACAGAGCATGGTTTTGGAAGTTCCAAAGTTGGCTAATGAACAGAGTGGGGAGAAAAAAAACATTGGGAGGATTTCCCTATGGACTCTGTGGAGTCCAGGAAACTGGTCCTAGGAAATCTACTCAATGAGGTACTGGCTAATAGAGGAGATCAAGGGGATCTCAGAAATCCCTAATTAGAGCCATAAGCAGACAGGCTGGCAAGCCTAGATGCTAGCCTAAGTGCTAGAAGCATTTAGATAGCCTTAGTGTGTGCCTCCCCTGGGAAGGAACATGACTAGCCTGTAGTGATGACGAAGGATGGGCAGATTATAACTTACCTGGAAATATTTCTAAGTTTCCCTTGTAGGCTATACTCTACACTAAGATATAGACACACAATACATCCTAGTAGTTAAACAAGGAAAGCAGTGTCATTCAGAGCTCCTAAGTGGCAGTCAGTGCTCAAACCCGAGGCTTTTTCCTTCAAAGCTATACCATAACTCCTTTGCTCTCTGAGAACACTCCCCCAAAACCTGAGCCAGGGACTCCTGCTAAAGAACCATAACTAAGGAAGGGATCCTTATATGAGAAGTCAGTTCTCGCCTCCTGAGTAATTTATTTGAGTTTATTACGGTAGTTCATGGCACCCCTATTTCCACTTTTATGAACCTACTAAGAATTTAAAGACAGCTTGGAAAACAGTGGGCCTGGGGAATCACAGAGGAGACAGAAGGGGAAGAAATTGCTTTCATACTGATAGTCAAGCTTTGAAGATGCACTACGCCAAGCAACTCCCGTACTTATCTAAATTATTATTTTCGCTGCTTTCCAAAGTCGGGTACTTTAGTGTGTAATCTTCCCAGAGCACAAGGCCACTTTCATCCCTTACAGTCGAGCATCACTCCCTACCACTCCAGGGAAGGCCCTGGCCTTCTTCCCCATGGTGAAATAGTGCATGTTCTGGAGGGCCGGTTCAAATCCCAGCTCCCACTAGTGGCTTCCCTCACACCAGACGCCCTCACTTCCTCCCTCTGTTATTGGAACTTAGTTGTCCTAACAGGACTTTGGCTTTCACTCAGTCCTTTGCTTAATGCTGTAGTGTTAAATTGTAGCCTTGTTTACTCATTTTCTTAAGTGTGTTGTCTGTGAGTTAAACCCTACAGCTTATCCAGATATGAATCCCCAGAACCATGTGGTTCAAATGGACGTCAGTGAAGATGGGCTGTATGTTGTTACAGTGGCCTCAACAGGAATCAGATTAATAAAACCTGCTTTTATTTCACAGTGACGGATGTTCCCTTGTGTTTATGAGACTCTCACAAAATAAAATATTATATAAAAGTCCAGTGAGAGGCTGGATAGGTGACTCAGTGGTTAAGAGCACTGGCTGCTCTTTTGGAGGACCCAGGTTTAATTCCCAGCACCCACAAGGTGGCTCATAGCTATCTGTAACTCCAGTTCCAGGGAATCTAACACCCTCTTCTGACATCTGCAGGCACCAGGCATGCCTGTAGTACACATATATGCAGGGAGGCAAATCACCCATGCACACACAAAATAATTAAAATTTAAAAATTCTAATGATCAAATTCTAGAATTCAGAAGGAAATACTACATGGAGTAGAAGAAAAAAAAATACACCAAGAAAACTTGCATTCTATTTCGTACTGGCTTCCCCTTCAATTTTCTCCTCTAAACATATAAATTTCTGTGAAGTTTAGGGTCTATGGTTCATAAGAAATCTTCATTATCTGCTATTAAAACATGAAAATTGGCCTAAAGGGCATTGAATGCCAATAAATTTAGTATATCCAATGTCAGATGCTCACGAGAAGGAATTTAGAGCAAAATTTCAGATTCCCAGTACATTTTTCACATCTCTCAAAACAGGTGTCCAGTGCACATTTATGACACGCTGCTGAGCACTACCCATGTGTTAATTCATGGGTGCATGTAGCGTTGAAGGCAAGGCCTGTGCCTGGAATGGGCACTGTGCACTGGAACCGTGCAGTGAGATCCTGGAGTGCAGGAACCAAGTATCCTATTGAGCTTCAGTTTAAGGCCCCCAAAGATTCACTGTGGTGGTTAGAATATCCAGATCATCTACTTAGTAGGTTTACCACTTATGAATAGACAAGAAAATGCTAACAGATGATGAGATCTGAGATCTCTGAGAAAATAATCTAGCTACAGGAAGTGTTGGACTAGATGAGGATATCAATGAACCATGTAGTAAAAGTGAGTGATGGTACAGGAATCAGTCTTTAATCTACATCTTTGAAAATATTCCCTTATAAAATACTATCCTATTTTAAAAAGAAAAAGAACCCCCTAAAACCAAAGGACTAAAATTTAATTGCCAATAGCAACTCTGACCCTGTCTTAAAGATGAGGGCCTAACCTGTGCCTTCTGCCATGCTCCACAAGTTTCTTTGTTTACTTAGTTTTAGTCTGTCTGCCAATGACAATTTATTTCTAAATAAAGAGGAAGAGGAGCAATGTGCAGGCAACTGGCCTGTATTATCTCTTTCAATTCTAGCCACACTATGAGAAAGCTGTTTTTGTATGAGAGACTTACACATGCCCGCTGTAGGTTTCTAGATGGGAAGCATCAGAACCAGGGTTTGGAAATGACCTGGAATCCCCATAATGTGACTATGCACATGACACACACAACTCATACAAGATGAGGATCTACTAAAACTCAACAAGAGATTGATGTGAAAATGGGCATGGCATATTCAAATATGACTTAGGCAAGTCATCATTGAGTTTCTGGACTACTTTCTGATATTGTTCCAGAAAGGAAATCAAATAGTGATTCTTTGTTCTTTATTTTTAACTGGAAGGCTAGGCATATACTGATTGGGTAATATATCACATTTGAATATGCTATTGGAATCAATTTTATAATAAATAAATAAAAAGTTTTAAAGTACAACACAAATTAAGCAACACAGATGAGTCCATTATCTCCAAAAATCATTGGGAATCCATTGGGAAGAATGGCGCTCCCCAAAATCAAGCTTAGCAGCAGGAGAAAGAAGCCCCACAGGCTCTCAGGCATTGAATGACAGGGATTCTCAACTCTTGACTAAAGGGCGGCCTCACCCAACCACTGCTATGCTCTTCAGGCCACCCCCACTCAGATGATTCTGGTGTACAGCCCTGACTGGGAGTCACTGAGTAGAAAGAAAATGGTGGCCTGTGGAGAATGGGGCCTCCAGGGGACTTAATAACTCCTCATCAAGAGAGTCACCAGCATCATTAGCAGATAGTAGCCAATGCTGCTTACTCACCAAGAGACTTGCCACAGTGTCCTTTCTCTAATGTCCTTCGTGCAAGAAATGCTATGGGGGGCTGGAGAGATGGCTCAGCCATTAAAGGCTAGGCTCACAACCAAAAATATAAGAAATGCTATGGGTCCTGGTAACCAAGCCAGTCATCCCTTGGTACTGAGTACAGACAGGGGACCTGCTCGTTACCTTTGTTCCTTTCTTCCTCACTCTTGCCTCAGAAGCAGCCTCAGGACACAAAGCTAGTGGGGAGGTAAGAGCAGCTGTGTTGGGGACAGCCCCTGTTTTTCTAGGCCTCCTTAACCACCGTGCCTGTCTTGGAATACTTGGGTGTGGATAGTTCAAACCTATAACAACACTCATAGCAATTTGTGTCACCAGGCTGGATGCTTTGCCTATATCCTGTTTAGAACACGCATTATCTCTTCTCCATAGGTGGAGAAATTGAAACTCCAAGTGGGTAACTTGTCAAAAGTATGCAAGGCTCAAAACTAATCTGTCTGGTTCATGACCATGTCCCTCTGTGCCATACTGCTAATCGCTACTTCTTCTATCCTACAGAATTTTCTTCCCTCATCTTGAAATGAAGTCCACTTTTGAAAACCATACTCTGGGAATGTGATGAGGATGAAACTGAGGGGGTGGTGATTAACTGTTGCTTATTCATATTTCAGTGTGTACAGGTTCCTTAATTTCACTGACTGGGTGGGGGGAATGGAACAAGCATAGAGATGAGTGGACTTTGAGAACCTGAAGATCCATGATGCCAATCACTGAGGAGGGTCCTAGAACTGAGGAGTTGTCCAACAAGTCAGCTAAGGCCAAGGTAAGTTAAGATGCTTAAATAGGACTTGGATTTTCTCTCCTCCAGACTTGCTCTGGTCTTTGCTCTTGCCAAGTGAAACTCATTTAACTCTTACAAGACCCTGGAAGTTTAGACAGCCCAATGCAGTGAGCTGACTTCTGCTTTCACTTCATAGTGTCCACTTCAAGACACTATGGAAGAGTAGAGGGAAAGTAGAGGGAATGTGTTGAAAACAAAGGAATAATAATAATAATAATAAATAACAAATGTAAAAGACAAACAGAAGTTGGATTTTGTTCTGAGCTGACCAGGATTTCACTCATTGTACCCATACTCAGAACATAAGCCTGTGTCTCATGGCAGCCTACTCCAGATATATCGTTCAAGTTGAGTCAAGAAGTGGTAAGCCTGCCTTTTTGTCTGGGCATGCAGCATTCCTGAGATTGGGTTTAAGTCCTTCTCTGCTTTCTTCATCTCTTAGCCAAACAAGTGGAAGCTGTTCTCCTTCTGAGAGGATACCTCTCAGGCGACTGGGTCTTACATAGACTCTCAGGCCCCTCCTTGGGTACAATCAAACGCCAACTGCAGGAAGTAAATGGTCAGGTGACTTTCCCACAGTATGCACTTAGCTCTGTGTCAGGTAAAAGGAGTTCTGTGGAAGATAGCATAAACAGGGCCAGCCACATGTTCCCAGGGGATGCTTTTCATGACTAATGTCATGTCTGAATTGATTCTCCACTTGGTAACTGTACACATCCATGCTGGTGAGCCAAGCTCTGGGGATGGCTTCGGAATCACCTGTAGGTGAGGACAAGTCTTAGTTACTAAGTTCCCTTAGTAGCAGACACCTGAGAGCAAGGGTGATCTTAGCAATCAAGAGAGAGAGAGAGAGAGAGAGAGAGAGAGAGAGAGAGAGAGAGAGAGAGAGAGAGAGAGAGAGAACAAACTTTCTTGTCCCATGTTGGGTCAAGAGACAGAAATACAACATTCTATGAGGTAAAACAGAGAGGTGAGCTGGAGGAAGAAAAGCCAGAACGTGCTGTTACCCAGACAGGGGTTGGAGGTTTTTAAGAAATAAATGTGTATTTTTGTGCACTTTGAAATTTCACTCAGTAGGTTCTTTGGGGACAATAGGTCCGACTTTGGCTCATGAACCTAACCATAACTTCAGTCACAGAAAGGCTGAGAGGCAAGATGTATGTCAGAAACACAACAATGAACATACTTTCTGGTCAGTTATGTATCAGGAACTGGGGTCCAACAGAGCACAAAGTACCATCTCATTTTGTCTCCCACACCAAGCCTTTAAAGTTTGACTGTCCCCACTTTACATATGAAGGTTCTGCACTCTAAAGGGTTTCACACTCCTGCACAAAGCTTGGTGCTCTGCTGGCCATTAATAATTCTTTGCCTCCTTCATTGATGTAGAGAGTTTCTGTCAGAGTCAGGTCAACCAGAAAGGGCATTAGGAGTCATCACATCCTGTGACCAGGAAGGAGAACCATGGGTGTGGGGGGCTTACTCTTTGTCCCCTGGGCAGACAGTGGCACTGGCACTGCTTGTTACCAGTAAGCTTCTTTGAGAAAATAAAACTGAGAAAATAAAACTGGTCATTTATGCTCCCCCCCCCCCAAAAAAAAAGGTGAGTTATCTTACTGTCTTCCACAAGCTGGGATCCAAGAAGCTTGGAAAAAAATGTGGAAGTATTGAAAGCTTGTGTGGTACCAGGTTTCAGAAGATCCATCAGTATTTCACAAATGAGTAATCTTTCTGCCCAAATGTTTCGAAGCTACTCAGTTACAGTCACGTATCCCTTCCTACTTGATTTTGATTACTTTGTGTGTGTGTATTTCCATAGCTTTGGCCACTGTTTGCACAATTTTGATTGGAAAAAAATATGCTTATCAAGAAGCCTACCCTTATGAAATCAGACGTTTAAAAAATTCTTTATTGAGAAATCACAGGAGTATTTTTTAATCACACAATATATTTTACTGTCTTAACTGCACTTTGACCAGTGAACAAAACAAAACAAAAATATTAAGTGAACCAAATAAGTTCCTAAGATTCCTTCTCATGTTTTGCAATTCTTCGGGTGTACCTTCTTGAAAAAGAAGTGCATATCATTTTCCACATTCAGTACTTAAAGGAGTTCTCCATTTGTGGGAGATGTAGAAACCAGATGCATCGGCCATAGCATAAGAGCTTTTGAACCAAGGTCCTGGCTGAACTCACAGCCCAGTCTCAGAAACATTGCAAACTGCTTGCTTTCTGGCCTGCCATGATGAACTTTGTCAGCACAAGGAGGCCATTTTGATCTGAATCCACCTGGCTATGCATCACCCCCGACTTCCGTACCTGCCCTCAGCAATATGCGTTGGCTTTGGCATGCATAGGGCCAGGTACCACCACAATGAAGTCCATTGTTTCATATCAGGCACCTGCACACAGGCTCAAACAATGAGGCCATACCAAGCACCCCGCCTTTCTCCTTGGGGCACTCACTGAGAATGGAAACTTGTTGAGGCCTGGAAGACCACTTTCATCATAATTAGACTGCTTGGCCAATACTTAACCACCAACATCTCCTCGTGAAACTACTCCCAAGTCTTGGGTACCTACAAAGCTACAGCAGAGTTAGTGGTGGCTGTCTGATTTCCTTGCTGTGGAGGGCTGCAAGATGCCAAAATTCTGCTGAGACCCCTGAATTCTTTAGTATCCATAAGGGCATAAAATACCCCCGTGTTGTCCTCAGAACTGTGACATTATTGTGATGATACCTGATAACATCCCTGGACCAGGTCCTATCAGGTTGGCAAGGACAGAACTCTATGCAGGCCTTCTCTGCCAAGGTATTAGTACTTGTAGGACAACCCAAATGATTCCATCTCTCTTAAAAAAAATACTTATTTTTGAGGTCATAATATAATTACATAAATTTTTTTCTTCCCTTTGCTCCCTCCAAATTCTCCTTGTGCTCTTTTAAAGCCATGGCCTCTCTTTTTTCATTAATTGTTGTTGTTGTTGTTACAGCATACTTGTGTGTGTGTGTGTGTGTGTGTGTGTGTGTGTGTGTGTATTTCTAAATATAACCTGCTCCGTCTGTATAATGTTACTTCTAAGTGTGTTTTCAGGGCTGACCATTTGGCATCAGACAATCAATTGGTATGCTTTGTCCTGGGAAAGACTATCCTCCCAGTATCAGTATCCTTAGTTGTGTGTAGTTCTCTGTATAGGATTGGGACCTCTTTTTCCATTCACTATGGCATGTCCGTTGTTCTCTTGTTCATCTCATGTTTATGTAGTCATCTTGGTGAGACTTTAAGAGTGTAATTTATGACATTCTTAGGAGAAACAGTCTCACAGCAAACTCCCTGATCGTCTGGCTGTTACAATCTTTCTCTCCCCTCTTGCTCAAAGTTCCCTGAACCTTAGGTTCAGGAGTGGGTTTATTGATGTATCCATCAGGACTGGGCTCCACAGCTCCGCATTTTGATTGGTTGTGGTTTTCTGTGATGGTCTCTGTCTGTTGCAAAGAGAAGTTTCCTGATGAATGGTGGGTGAAGACTACACCTATCTGTGGGTATAAGGACAACATATTTAGAATAGTGGGTCTCAACCTGCGGGTCACAACTCCTTTGGGGGTCCAAAGACCCTTTCACAGGGGCTGCCTAAGACCTTCAGAATACACAGATATTTACATTACAATTTATAACAGTAGCATTGAAAATAATTTTATGAGGACTCTGTTAGAGGGTTGCGGTATTAGAAACGTTGAGAACCACTGATTTAGAATGTGGTTGTGGATTTTGCTGGTTTAGTATAGTGATAGTTGTAGGTTCTCATCCAAGATTCATGACTTCACTAGCCCTAGGTAGCTTCCAGTACCAGGCATGAATTAATTCTTGTTGAGCAGGCTTTAAGTCCAGTTAGAGAGCTATTGGTTAGCACCAAGGTACATATGCCACTACACACCTTTAGGGTTACCGTGCCATGCCGGTAATTGTTGTGGTTCAGAGGTGTCATAGATGGGTAGAACTGTTGGCTGCTTGCCTCCTTTGGAAGTTTTCATGGTACCAGAGGAATTTTCTGAGTAATGTCTGAAGTGCACATTGTCTTCAGCAATAGGGACTTAGCTTCCACCTCTTGGGGGCAACCAAGGCCAACAGCAATAGCTCTCGTACAAGCTGACCAACAACTCAAGAGATTCTTGTGCCTGCTGTTGGAGCTTTTATTAAGTGGTCTTTAGCTCTCAGAGGGAGCACTGTCAGCCCAGAAGGGGAAATTCCATTTAAACAATATATGTATATTTATACAAGACTTTTTTGGTAGTTGATAATATAATTCCTTATGACTTTTTCAGACATCCTTACTGATATCTTACCTTGCTCTGTAGTTATTTCCCTCACCAATCCTAATTAGAGCCCTCTCTTTCTCCCATTTCCTTGCTCTATTTCCCACAGCTCATTGTTCATGTCTGGGGCTGCCTCTATCTCAGTCCTTAGCTTTCATGAACCTCACAAGGTCTGCATAAGATACTGTGTGTACTAGGCTTAGCTCCAGCCCTCCTTCAAGGGTACATCCACTTCCATAGTTGCCAACAAGACCATCTCACTGGTATTTGAAACTGTTCCTACCACCACTATCCATTTTTGTTAGCATTATCTGCATTTGGGCAACCTCATTACCCTTTTTAAAAATGTGTATTTGAGTGCTTGCATGTATGTACACCACATGTATGCCATTGCTTGAGGAGGCCAGGAGACAGCATTGGATCCTCTGAAGTTATGGATGGTTGTGAGCCACTATGTAAGTCGGTGCTGAGGACCAAACCTGAGTCCTCTGTGAGAACAGCAAGTGCTCCTAATCACTGAGATGTCTCTTCATCCCCAACTTCATTACTCACAATAGGATGATTGTGAGGTGGGTAGCTTGGTGGTGGTGTCTAACGTGCTATTAATTTGACTAATTTCTCCACACCAACTTCTTCTAAGCTAGATAGGGAGCATGCCAGAAGGGACTGCCCGAGGGAATGATGTTGCAGGAGCAAGGCCAGTAGAGAAAAGGCAAGGAAGCCACAGAGACCCATGTGATCTTCAACAGCACCAGGTACTGTGCCAAGGTACAAGCTGAGGCAGAACACAGTTGATTTCAGACAAGTGCAGGAACATGAGTGGGACCTTACCAGACCGAGTAGGTTTCTATTCTCACAGAGTAGGGGTCATTCCTGCATTTTCTGGCACAAGGTTTATGTCAAACTTCAAAATAAATCTATGATTTTTATTGCTCAAAGACTTTACTTCTTTGGTAAATTATATGTGGTTATATCTGGTGAGTTCCTTAAGTCCTTTCTCAGACTCTGGAGAAACAACATCCAAAATGTAAAATTTTAAAGTTTATAATAAAATATTGATTATCCTAATTTTTCTCTAATCTTGACTATTTACTACTTTTGAATATTTACAGTAATTTTCTTTTTATATTTTTTCAAAGTTAGTATGAGTCTTGCTTTTGTGTTTGAGTTCATTAAAGGCAGTCAATCACATTCTAGTTTGTTTCTGTGGCTTCCTCCAAATAATGACAGCTAAGGAGCTTGTCATTTCCCTTTCAACCCTTGCTTTCTTAGTAAGTTGAGGAAAGTACCTTTGTTTAAAAATTAGACAGGATGTCC